>NC_080383.1:40443826-40743582 GCF_014773155.1 Arachis stenosperma | reverse complement strand
TGTAGACTTCAGGATCAACCCCATTCGTCTTTACAGTCTCACAGATCTGTAAGAACTCAGTTAAAAATTGATAAGGATCTTCAGATGGAAGTCCATAAAACTTGCAGTTTTGTTGCATTAATGCAACTAGCTGAGGTTTCAGCTCAAAGTTATTGGCTCCAATGGCAGGAATGGAGATGCTTCTTCCATCAAACTTGGACGTTGGCTTTGTGAAGTCACCAAGCATTCTCCTTGCATTATTATTATTTTCGGCTGCCATCTCTTTCTCTTGTTCGAAAATTTCTAAAAGGTTACTTCTGGATTGTTGTAATTTAGCTTCTCTTAATTTTCTCTTCAGAGTCCTTTCAGGTTCTGGATCAATTTCAACAAGAGTGCCTTTATCCCTGTTCCTGCTCATATGAAAGAGAAGAGAACAAGAAAAGAAAGAGGAATCCTCTATGTCACAGTATAGAGACTCCTTTATGTTAGTAGAAAAGGAAAGGGGTAGAAGAATGAAGAAGGAGGCTCAGATTTTAGATGAAGAGAGATCTAGAGGAGTGTTAGTAATTAAATAATTAAATAGAATAAGAAAAGAGAAGGAGAATTTCGAAAATAATTTTGAAAAGGGGTTAGTGATTTTCGAAAATTAGAGATAAATTGTAATTAAAATTAAAACATGAAACAATTAGTTAATTAAAAATAATTTTTGAAAAAGAGAGAGATATTTTCGAAAATTAGAGAGGGAAAAGTAGTTAGGTGGTTTTGAAAAAAGATAAGAAACAAACAAGAAGTTAGTTAGTTGATTGAAAAAGATTTGAAATCAAAATTGAAAAAGATAAGAAGATAGCAAGTTAAATAAGATATTTTGAAATCAAATTTTGAAAAAGATAAAATTTTTGAAAAAGATCAAATAAAAGATAAAAAAGATTTAATTCAAAAATTTTGAAATTATTTACTTCACTAACAAGAAACTACAAGATAAGATTCTAGAACTTAAAGATTGAACCTTTCTTAACAAGAAAGTAACAAACTTCAAATTTTTGAACCAATCACATTAATTATTAGTGAATTTTCGAAAATTATGATATAAAGATAAGAAAAAGATTTTGAAAATATTTTGAAAAAGATTTTTGAAATTTTTGAAAAATAGAAAAAAAATGAAAAAGATAAGGAAAAGATAAGATTTTGAAAAGATAAGATTTTTAAAATTGAAATTTTGACTTGACTTGTAAGAAACAACTAATTTAAAAATTTTTGACCAAGTCAACCCAAAATTTCGAAAATTTGGAGGGAAATAAGGAAAAGATATTTTTTTTATTTTTGAATTTTTAATTATGAGAGAGAAAAACAACAAAAATGCTTAATGCATGAAATTTTTAGATCAAAACAATGAATGCATGCAAGAATGCTATGAATGTCAAGATGAACACCAAGAACACTTTGAAGATCATGATGAACATCAAGAACATAATTTTGAAAAATTTTTGATGCAAAGGAAACATGCAAGACACCAAACTTAGAAATCTTTAATGCATGGAAAATATGAATGCAAAAATGTACATGAAAAACAACAAACAACACAAAACAAGAAATCATCAAGATCAAACAAGAGGACTTATCAAGAACAACTTGAAGATCATGAAGAACACTATGAATGCATGGGATTTTCGAAAAAATGCAAGAAAATTTTAAAAGCATGCAATTGACACCAAACTTAAAATTTGACTCAAGACTTAAACAAGAAACACAAAATATTTTTTATTTTTATGTTTTTCTAATTTTTTTGGATTTTTATTAATTTTTTCGAAAATAGAGTTTGGAAAAACGAAAAATAAAAGGAAAATTTTGAAAAAGATTTTTGAAAAGAAAATTACCTAATCTGAGCAACAAGATGAACCGTCAGTTGTCCAAACTCGAACAATCCCCGGCAACGGCGCCAAAAACTTGGTGGGAAATTGTGATCATGCTTGTATCATTTGTGATCAATGTTCTAATTATTCTGAGATGGAAGCTTTATTATGGCACTGGTTGAATTCACAACTCCGTTCAACTAACCAGCAAGTGTACTGGGTCGTCCAAGTAATAAACCTTACGTGAGTAAGGGTCGAATCCACAGAGATTGTTGGTATGAAGCAAGCTATGGTTACCTTGTAAATCTCAGTCAGGCAGATTAAATTTGTTTATGGGTTCGAAAATTAATAATAAGAAAATAGGTGATATATAATAAAAGGGATAGAATACTTATGCAGATTCATTGGTAGGAAGTTCAGATAAGCATATGGAGATACTGTATGGCTCAAGGACGCCTGCTTTCCTATTGCTTCGACTCAATCCTTCTTACTCCTTTCCATGGCAAGCTGTGTATAGGGGTTCACCATCAGCGGTGGCTACTTTCAATCCTCTCGGGAAAATGGTCCTCTGCGGCTGTCACTCGCATGGCTAATCGTCTGGAGGCATCACCCATGTTTGATGGCTACATCCCATCCTCGCAGTGAAAACTACGCTCACGCACTCTGTCACAGCACGGCTAATCACTGGTTGGTTCCTGCGCCTACTGGAATAGAATCCCTTGATTCTTTTGCGTTTGTCATCACGCCCAGCACTTGCAAGTCTGAAGCACGTCACAGTCATTCATTACCGGAATCCTACTCGGAATACCACAGACAAGGTTAGACTTTCCGGATTCCCAGGATCCTACTCGGAATACCACAGACAAGGTGAGACTTTCCGGATCCTCATAAATGCCGCCATCTATCTAGCTTATACCACGAAGATTCTGTTGGGGAATCTAAGAGATACACACTCAAGCTTAGTTGCATGTAGAACGGAAGTGGTTGTCAATCACGTGCGTTCATAAGTGAGAGTGATGATGAGGGTTATTTACTCATCACATTCATCATGTTCTTGGGTGCGAATGAATATCTTGGAATAAGAATAAGATAGAATTGAATAAAAGAAAATAGAACTTCATTAATACTTGAGGTACAGCAGAGCTCCACACCCTTAATCTATGGTGTGCAGAAACTCCACCGTTGAAAATACATAAGTAAAAGGTTCAGGCATGGCCGAATGGCCAGCCCCCTAAAACGTGATCACTAGATTCAAAATACAATCCAGGATATGAATATGATAGTAAATCATCCTATTTATAATAAACTAGCTCCTAGGGTTTACATGAGTAAGTAATTGATGCATAAATCCACTTCCGGGGCCCACTTGGTGTATGTTTGGGCTGAGCTTGATCAATCCACGAGCTGAGGCTTCTCTTGGAGTTGAACTCCGAGTTATGACGTGTTTTGGGCGTTCAACTCCGAATCATGACGTTTTCTGGCGTTTAACTCCAGACAACAGCATGTACTTGGCGTTCAACGCCAAGTTACGTCGTCATTCTTCGAATAAAGTATGGACTATTATATATTGCTGGAAAGCCCTGGATGTCTACTTTCCAACGCCGTTGAGAGCGCGCCATTTGGAGTTCTGTAGCTCCAGAAAATCCATTTCGAGTGCAGGGAGGTCAGAATCCAACAGCATCAGCAGTCCTTTTGTCAGCCTTTTTCAGAGTTTTGCTCAAATCCCTCAATTTCAGTCAGAATTTACCTGAAATCACAGAAAAACACACAAACTCATAGTAAAGTCCAGAAATGTGAATTTAACATAAAAACTAATGAAAACATCCCTAAAAGTAGCTTAAACTTGCTAAAAACTACCTAAAAACAATGCCAAAAAGCGTATAAATTATCTGCTCATCAGCATTCCACTTGCCAATGATGCAAGGAGATGCACCCCCCTACACTAGAAGGGTCAACTTTAATCAAAGGTTGGACCAAGTCCTAATGGACATATGTGTGGAAGGAGCTCAATGGAAGAGAGACTCCAAAGGCAAGCCAGTCCAACTAAGAAGACTGGACCTCAAGCCTGTGGCTAGAGGATGGTTGGAGTTCATTCAACGCTCCATCATTCCCACTAGCAACCGATCTGACGTTACTGTGGATCGGGCCATCATGATTCATAGCATCATGATTGGAGAGGAAGTAGAAGTTCATGAAGTCAACTCCAATGAAATCTACAAAATAGCCGAAAAGCCCTCCACCATGGCAAGGCTAGCTTTTCCTCACCTCATTTGGCATCTGGTGGACGAAATTGTGATCCATATTCTTTAAGTTGTACTCCTTGTAAAATTATGGAATTTGAAATTGGCACGAGTGAACACAACTCCGTTCAACTAACCATCAAGTGTACTGGGTCGTCCAAGTAATAAACCTTACGTGAGTAAGGGTCGATCCCACAGAGATTGTTGGTATGAAGCAAGCTATGGTCACCTTGTAAATCTCAGTTAGGCAGATTAAATTTGGTTTATGGTTTCGAAAATAGAAATAAGAAAATAGAAATAATAAAAGGGATAGAATACTTATGCAGATTCATTGGTGGGAATTTCAGATAAGCGAATGGAGATACTGTATGGCTCAAGGACGCCCACTCTCCTACTGCCTCAACTCAATCCTTCTTACTCCTTTCCATGGCAAGCTGTGTATAGGGGTTCACCGTTCGACGATGGCTACTTTTAATCCTCTCGGGAAAATGGTCCTCTGCGGCTGTCACTCGCATGGCTAATCGTCTGGAGGCATCACCTGGCCGAAGGCTACATCCCATCCTCGCAGTGAAAACTACGCTCACGCGCTCTGTCACAGCACGGCTAATCACTGGTTGGTTCCCGCGCCTACTGGAATAGAATCCCTTGATTCTTTTGCGTCTGTCACTAACGCCCAACACTTGCGAGTCTGAAGCACGTCACAGTCATTCATTACCGGAATCCTACTCGGAATACCACAGACAAGGTTAGACTTTCCGGATTCCCAGGATCCTACTCGGAATACCACAGACAAGGTGAGACTTTCCGGATCCTCATAAATGCCGCCATCTATCTAGCTTATACCACGAAGATTCTGTTGGGGAATCTAAGAGATACACATTCAAGCTCTGTTGCATGTAGAACGGAAGTGGTTGTCAATCACTTGCGTTCATAAGTGAGAATGATAATGAGCGTCACATAATCATCACATTCATCATGTTCTTGGGTGCGAATGAATATCTTGGAATAAGAATAAGAGAGAGTTGAATAAAAGAAAATAGAATTGCATTAATACTTGATGTACAGCAGAGCTCCACACCCTTAATCTATGGTGTGCAGAAACTCCACCGTTGAAAATACATAAGTGAAAGGTTCAGGCATGGCCGAATGGCCAGCCCCCTAAAACGTGCTCAATGGCCTCCTAAGATGAAGAATAAAACAAAACTGAGACCAAAGATGAAACGTGGTCAAAAGACATCTAATACAATAGTTAAATGTTCTATTTATAATAAACTAGCTCCTAGGGTTTACATGAGTAGGTAATTGATGCATAAATCCACTTCCGGGGCCCATTTGGTGTATGCTTGGGCTGAGCTTGATCAATCCACGAGCTGAGGCTTCTCTTGGAGTTGAACTCCGAGTTATGACGTGTTTTAGGCGTTCAACTCCGGATCATGACGTTTTTCTGGCGTTTAACTCCAGACAGCAGCATGTACTTGCTGGAAAGCCCTGGATGTCTACTTTCCAACGCCGTTGAGAGCGCGCCATTTGGAGTTCTGTAGCTCCAGAAAATCCATTTCGAGTGCAGGGAGGTCAGATTCCAACAGCATCAGCAGTCCTTTTGTCAGCCTTTTTCAGAGTTTTGCTCAAGTCCCTCAATTTCAGCCAGAATTTACCTGAAATCACAGAAAAACACACAAACTCATAGTAAAGTCCAGAAATGTGATTTTAACATAAAAAATAATGAAAACATCCCTAAAAGTAGCTTGAACTTACTAAAAACTACCTAAAAAAAATGCCAAAAAGCGTATAAATTATCCGCTCATCACAACACCAAACTTAAATTGTTGCTTGTCCCCAAGCAACTGAAAATCAAATAGAATAAAAAGAAGAGAATATACTATAAATTCCAAAATATCAATGAATATTAATTATAATTAAATGAGCGGGACTTGTAGCTTTTTGCTTCTGAACAGTTTTGGCATCTCACTTTTTCCTTTGAAGTTTAGAATGATTGGCTTCTCTAGGAACTTAGAATTTCGGATAGTGTTATTGACTTTCCTAGTTATGTATGTTGATTCTTGAACACAGCTACTTTTATGAGTCTTGGCCGTGGCCCTAAGCACTTTGTTTTCCAGTATTACCACCGGATACATAAATGCCACAGACACATAACTGGGTGAACCTTTTCAGATTGTGACTCAGCTTTGCTAGAGTCCCCAGTTAGTGGTGTCCAGAGCTCTTAAGCACACTCTTTTGCTTTGGATCACAACTTTAACCACTTAGTCTCAAGCTTTTCACTTGGACCTTCATGACACAAGCACATGGTTAGGGACAGCTTGATTTAGCCGCTTAAGCCTGGATTTAATTTCCTTGGGCCCTTCTATCCATTGAGGCTCAAAGCCTTGGATCCTTTTTACCCTTGCCTTTTGGTTTTAAGGGCTCTTGGCTTTTTCTATTGCTCTTTTTTTTTTTCGCCATTCACTGCTTTTTCTTGCTTCAAGAATCAATTTCATGATTTTTCAGATCATCAATAACATTTCTCTTTGTTCATCATTCTTTCAAGAGCCAACAATTTTAACATTCATAAACAACAAGATCAAAAGACATATGCACTGTTCAAGCATTCATTCAGAAAACAAAAAGTATTGTCACCACATCAATATAATTAAACTAAATTCAAGAGCTATTTTCGAAATTTATGTACTTCTTGTTCTTTTGAATTAAAACATTTTTCTTTTAAGAGAGGTGAAGGATTAATGGAATTTATTCATAGCTTTAAGGCATGGTTACATACTAATGATCATGAAATAAAGACACAAAACATAGATAAACACAATATTAAAAACCGAAAAACAGAAAGAAATAAAGAACAAGGAATGAATCCACCTCTAGTGGCGTCTTCTTCTTGAAGGACCAATGATGTTCTTTAGCTCTTCTATTTCCCTTCCTTGCCTTTGTTGCTCCTCCCTCATTGCTCTTTGATCTTCTCTTATTTCTTGGAGAATGATGGAGTGCTCATGATGTTCCACCCTTAATTGTTCCACATTGTGGCTCAAACCTTCTAAAGAAGTGTTGAGTTGCTCCCAATAGTTGTTTGGAGGAAAGTGCATCCCTTGAGGCATCTCAGGGATTTCTTGATGATGAGCTTCCTCATGCACCTCTTGAGAACCGTGAGGGGCTTCTCTTGCTTGCTCCATCCTCTTCTTGGTGATGGGCTTATCCTCTTCAATGGAGATGTCTCCTTCTATGATAACTCCAACTGAGTAACATAGATGGCAAATAAGGTGAGGAAAAGCTAACCGTGCCATGGGTGAAGGCTTGTCGGCAATTTTGTAGATTTCATTGGAGATGACCTCATGAACTTCTACTTCCTCTCCAATCATGATGCCATGAATCATGATGGCCCGATCCACAGTAACTTCAGATCGGTTGCTAGTAGGAATGATGGAGCGTTGAATGAACTCCAACCATCCTCTAGCTATAGGCTTGAGGTCCAGTCTTCTTAGTTGGACTGGCTTGCCTTTGGAGTCTCTCTTCCATTGAGCTCCTTCCACACAAATGTCCATAAGGACTTGGTCCAACCTTTGATCAAAGTTGACCCTTCTAGTGTAGGGGCGTTCATCACCTTGCATCATGGGCAAGTGGAATGCCAACCTTACATTTTCAGGACTGAAATCCAAGTATTTCCCCCGAACCATTGTGAGATAATTCTTTGGACTCGGGTTCATACCTTGATCATGGTTCCTAGTGATCCATGCATTGGCATAGAACTCTTGAACCATTAAGATTCTGACTTGTTGCATGGGGTTGGTTAAGACTTCCCAACCTCTTCTTCGGACTTCATGTCGGATCTCCGGATAGTCATTTTTCTTGAGCTTGAAAGGGAACTCAGGGATCACCTTCTTTTTTGCCACAACATCATAGAAGTGGTCTTGATGGCTCTTGGAGATGAATCTTTCCATCTCCCATGACTCGGAGGTGGAAGCTTTTGTCTTCCCTTTTCCTTTTCTAGAGGATACTCCGGCCTTAGGTGCCATTGGTAATGGAAAAACAAAAAAAAACTTATGCTTTTACCACACCAAACTTAAAATATTGCTCGCCCTCGAGCAAGAGAAGAAAGAAGAGAAGAAGAAGAAGAAGGAAATATGGTAGAGAAGGGGGAGTGGTAGGTTCGGCTTAGGTGAAGAAGAAGGGGTTTGTGTTGTGTGAAAATGAAGTAGAAAGGAAGGGTATTTATAGGGAGAGGGAGGAGGTATGTTCGGTCATTTTGGGTGGGAATGGGTGGGAAATTGGTTTTGAATTTTAAAGGTAGGTGGGGTTTATGGGGAAGAGTGGATGGATGTGAGTGGTGAATGGGGTAATTGGGAAGAGGAATTGAGGTGATTGGTGAAAGGTATTGGGAAGTGTGACATGGGGAAGAGTGAAATAGGATTAGGAGAGTGTGATTAGGATTAAAAGGTAAGGTGGGAATATGGTCGGTGGGGATCCTGTGGGGTCCACAGATCCTGAGGTGATCCTGTGGGGTCCACAGATCCTGAGGTGTCAAGGAATTCCATCCCTGCACCAAATAGGCATGTAAAATGCCTTCGTGCATCATTCTGGTATTTAAACGCCCATTGGTACACATTCTGGGCGTTCAACGCCCATGTAAAGCATGTTTCTGGCGTTGAACGCTAGTTTCATGCTTGTTACTGGCGTTCAGCGCCAGCTTTTCTTCTCTGGGCACATTCCTGGCGTTCAGCGCCAAAATGTTGCTTGTTTCTGGCGTTCAGCGCCAGAATGATGCTCTGTTCTGGCGTTGAACGCTAGCCAGATGCATCTTACTGGCGTTGAACGCCAGCCTGTGCGTCCTCCAGGGTGCGAATTTTTTTTTCTGATGTTTTTGACTCTGTTTTTAATTTTTTTTTTGATTTTTTCGTGACTCCTCATGATCATGTACCTAATAAAACACAAAATAACAATAAAATAGAATAAAATAAAAATTAGATAAATAAAATTGGGTTGCCTCCCAACAAGCGCTTCTTTAATGTCAATAGCTTGACAGTGGCTCTCATGGAGCCACAAGGTGATCAGGTCAATGTTGTATAGTCCCAACACCAAACTTAGAGTTTGGATATGGGGTCTTAACACCAAACTTAGAGTTTGGTTGTGGCCTCACAACACCAAACTTAGAGTTTGACTGTGTGGGCTCTTCTTGACTCTGAACTGAGAGAAGCTCTTCATGCTTACTCTCTTTTGTCACAGAGGGATGGCCATGTGCCTTAAACACAAGGTAGTCCCCATTTAATTGAAGGACTAATTTGCCTCTGTTGACATCTATCACAGCTCCTGCTGTGGCTAGGAAAGGTCTTCCAAGGATGATGCAATCATCCTCTTCCTTCCTAGTGTCTAAGATTATGAAATCAGCAGGGATGTAAAGGCCTTCAACCTTTACTAGCACGTCCTCTACTATTCCATAAGCCTGTCTCAATGACTTGTCTGCCAGTTGTAATGAGAACAAGGCAGGTTGTACCTCAATGATCCCCAGTTTCTCCATTATAGAGAGTGGCATAAGATTTATCCCTGACCCCAGATCACACAAAGCCTTTTCAAAGATCATGGTGCCTATGGTACAAGGTATTAAGAACTTGCCAGGATCTTGTTTCTTTTGAGGTAGAATTATCTGAATCCAAGTACCCAGTTCATTAATGAGCAAGGGAGGTTCACTTTCCCAAGTTTCATTACCAAACAACTTGGCATTCAGCTTCATGATAGCTCCTAAATATTGAGCAACTTGCTCTCCAGTTACATCTTCATCCTCTTCTGAGAAGGAATAGTCTTCAGAGCTCATGAATGGCAGAAAGAGATTTAATGGAATCTCTATAGTTTCTATATGAGCCTCAGATTCCTTTGGATCCTTAATAGGAAACTCCTTCTTGCTTGAGGGACGTCCCAGGAGGTCTTCCTCACTAGGATTTTCGTCCTCCTCCTCCCTTGTGCATTCGGCCATATTGACTATGTCAATGGCCTTGCACTCTCCTTTTGGATTCTCTTCTGTATTGCTTGGGAGAATACTGGGAGGAGTTTCAATGACTTTCTTACTCAGCTGGCCCACTTGCGCCTCCAGATTTCTAATGGAGGATCTTGTTTCACTCATGAAACTGAAAGTGGCCTTTGACAGATCAGAGACTACATTGGCTAAATTAGAGGTGTTTTGTTCTGAGTTCTCTGTCTGTTGCTGAGAAGATGATGGATATGGCTTGCTAATGTTTAGCCTGTTGCGTCCACCATTGTTAAAGCCTTATTGAGGCTTTTGTTGATCCTTCCATGAGAAATTTGGATTATTTCTCCATGATGAGTTATAGGTGTTTCCATAAGGTTCACCCATGTAATTAACCTCTGCCATGGCAGGGTTCTCAGGATCATAAGCTTCTTCAGAAGCTGCCTCTCTAGTACTGTTGGATGCATGTTGCCATCCATTCAGATTTTGAGAGATCATGTTGACCTGTTGTGTCAACACTTTGTTCTGAGCCAATATGGCATTCAGAGTATCAATTTCAAGAACTCCTTTCTTCTGAGGTATCCCACTGTTCACGGAATTCCTCTCAGAAGTGTACATGAATTGGTTGTTTGCAACCATGTCAATGAGCTCTTGAGCCTCTTCAGGCGTTTTCTTCAGGTGAATAGATCCACCTACAGAATGATCCAATGACATTTTCGAAAATTTAGAGAGACCATGGTGGGCGGAATTGTGATAACTACAACTTCGCACCACTGACCAGCAAGTGCACCGGGTCGTCCAAGTAATAAACCTTACGCGAGTAAGGGTCGATCCCACGGAGATTGTTGGTATGAAGCAAGCTATGGTCACCTTGTAAATCTTAGTCAGGCAGACTTAAATGGGTATAGATGATGAATGAAACATAAAGATAAAGATAGAGGTACTTATGCAATTCATTGGTAGGAATTTCAGATAAGCGTATGAAGATGCTTGGTCCCTTCCGTCTCTCTGCTTTCCTACTGTCTTCATCCAATCCTTCTTACTCCTTTCCATGGCAAGCTTATGCAAGGGTTTCACCGTTGTCAGTGGCTACCTCCCATCCTCTCAGTGGAAATGTTCAACGCACCCTGTCACGGCACGGCTATCCATCTGTCGGTTCTCGATCAGGCCGGAATAGAATCCAGTGATTCTTTTGCGTCTGTCACTAACGCCCCGCCCTCAGGAGTTTGAAGCACGTCACAGTCATTCAATCATTGAATCCTACTCAGAATACCACAGACAAGGTTAGACCTTCCGGATTCTCTTGAATGCCGCCATCAGTTCTTGCCTATACCACGAAGACTCTGATCTCACGGAATGGCTGGCTCGGTTGTCAGGCGAGCGCTCGGTTGTCAGGCGATCAACCATGCATCGTGTATCAGGAATCCAAGAGATATTCACCCAATCTAAGGTAGAACGGAGGTGGTTGTCAGTCACACGTTCATAGGTGAGAATGATGATGAGTGTCACGGATCATCACATTCATCAAGTTGAAGAACAAGTGATATCTTGGAACAAGAACAAGCGGAATTGAATAGAATAACAATAGTAATTGCATTAATACTCGAGGTACAGCAGAGCTCCACACCTTAATCTATGGTGTGTAGAAACTCCACCATTGAAAATACATAAGAACAAGGTCTAGGCATGGCCGTGAGGCCAGCCCCCAGATGATCTAAGAACTAGATGTCCAAAAGATGAAAATACAATAGTAAAAGGTCCTACTTATAGAAAACTAGTAGCCTAAGGTTTACAAAGATGAGTAAATGACATAAAAATCTACTTCCGGGCCCACTTGGTGTGTGCTTGGGCTGAGCATTGAAGCATTTTCGTGTAGAGACTCTTCTTGGAGTTAAACGCCAGCTTTTGTGCCAGTTTGGGCGTTTAACTCCCATTTTGGTGCCAGTTCCGGCGTTTAACGCTGGAAATTCTGAGGGTGACTTTGAACGCCGGTTTGGGCCATCAAATCTTGGGCAAAGTATGGACTATCATATATTGCTGGAAAGCCCAGGATGTCTACTTTTCAACGCCGTTAAGAGCGCGCCAATTGGGCTTCTGTAGCTCCAGAAAATCCACTTCGAGTGCAGGGAGGTCAGAATCCAACAGAAATAATGAATGCATGCAAGAATGCTATGAATGTCAAGATGAACACCAAGAACACTTTGAAGATCATGATGAACATCAAGAACATAATTTTGAAAAAATTTTTTGATGCAAAGAAAACATGCAAGACACCAAACTTAGAAATCTTTAATGCATGGACTCTAACAAACGAAAAGTGCATATGAAAAACAACAAAAAACACAAAACAAGAAATCATCAAGATCAAACAAGAAGACTTGTCAAGAACAACTTGAAGATCATGAAGAACACTATGAATGCATGGATTTTCGAAAAAATGCAAGAAAAATTTTTTAAAGCATGCAATTGACACCAAACTTAAAAATTGACTCAAGATTCAAACAAGAAACACCAAATATTTTTAGTTTTTATGATTTTATTATTTTTTTGGATTTTTATTAAATTTTTTCGAAACTATATTTGAGAAAAACGAAAAAGAAAAGAAAAATTTTGAAAAAGATTTTTGAAAAGAAAATTACCTAATCTGAGCAACAAGATGAACTGTCAGTTGTCCATACTCGAACAATCACCGGCAACGGCGCCAAAAACTTGGTGGACGAAATTGTGATCCATATTCTTTAAGTTGTACTCCTTGTAAAATTATGGAATTTGAAATTGGCACGAGTGAACACAACTCCGTTCAACTAACCAGCAAGTGTACTGGGTCGTCCAAGTAATAAACCTTACGTGAGTAAGGGTCGATCCCACAGAGATTGTTGGTATGAAGCAAGCTATGGTCACCTTGTAAATCTCAGTTAGGCAGATTAAATTTGGTTTATGGTTTCGAAAATAGAAATAAGAAAATAGAAATAATAAAAGGGATAGAATACTTATGCAGATTCATTGGTGGGAATTTCAGATAAGCGAATGGAGATACTGTATGGCTCAAGGATGCCCACTCTCCTACTGCCTCAACTCAATCCTTCTTACTCCTTTCCATGGCAAGCTGTGTATAGGGGTTCACCGTTCGACGATGGCTACTTTTAATCCTCTCGGGAAAATGGTCCTCTGCGGCTGTCACTCGCATGGCTAATCGTCTGGAGGCATCACCTGGCCGAAGGCTACATCCCATCCTCGCAGTGAAAACTACGCTCACGCGCTCTGTCACAGCACGGCTAATCACTGGTTGGTTCCCGCGCCTACTGGAATAGAATCCCTTGATTCTTTTGCGTCTGTCACTAACGCCCAGCACTTGCGAGTCTGAAGCACGTCACAGTCATTCATTACCGGAATCCTACTCGGAATACCACAGACAAGGTTAGACTTTCCGGATTCCCAGGATCCTACTCGGAATACCACAGACAAGGTGAGACTTTCTGGATTCTCATAAATGCCGCCATCTATCTAGCTTATACCACGAAGATTCTGTTGGGGAATCTAAGAGATACACATTCAAGCTCTGTTGCATGTAGAACGGAAGTGGTTGTCAATCACTTGCGTTCATAAGTGAGAATGATAATGAGCGTCACATAATCATCACATTCATCATGTTCTTGGGTGCGAATGAATATCTTGGAATAAGAATAAGAGAGAATTGAATAAAAGAAAATAGAATTGCATTAATACTTGAGGTACAGCAGAGCTCCACACCCTTAATCTATGGTGTGCAGAAACTCCACCGTTGAAAATACATAAGTGAAAGGTTCAGGGATGGCCGAATGGCCAGCCCCCTAAACCGTGCTCAATGGCCTCCTAAGATGAAGAATAAAACAAAACTGAGACCAAAGATGAAACGTGGTCAAAAGACATCTAATACAATAGTTAAATGTTCTATTTATAATAAACTAGCTCCTAGGGTTTACATGAGTAGGTAATTGATGCATAAATCCACTTCCGGGGCCCACTTGGTGTATGCTTGGGCTGAGCTTGATCAATCCACGAGCTGAGGCTTCTCTTGGAGTTGAACTCCGAGTTATGACGTGTTTTGGGCATTCAACTCCGGATCATGACGTTTTTCTGGCGTTTAAGTCTAGACAGCAGCATGTACTTGGCGTTCAACGCCAAGTTACGTCGTCAATTTCCGAATAAAGTATGGACTATTATATATTGCTGGAAAGCCCTGGATGTCTACTTTTCAACGCCGTTGAGAGTGCGCCATTTGGAGTTCTGTAGCTCCAGAAAATCCATTTCGAGTGCAGGGAGGTCAGATTCTAACAGCATCAGCAGTCCTTTTGTCAGCCTTTTTCAGAGTTTTGCTCAAGTCCCTCAATTTCAGCCAGAATTTACCTGAAATCACAGAAAAACACACAAACTCATAGTAAAGTCTAGAAATGTGATTTTAACATAAAAACTAATGAAAACATCCCTAAAAGTAGCTTGAACTTACTAAAAACTACCTAAAAACAATGCCAAAAAGCGTATAAATTATCCGCTCATCAGCATCTATGTTACTCAGCTGGAGTTATCATAGAAGGAGACATCTCCATTGAAGAGGATAAGCCCATCACCAAGAAGAGGATGGAGCAAGCAAGAGAGACCCTTCACAGTTCTCAAGAGATGCATGAGGAAGCTCATCATCAGGAAATCCCTGAGATGCCTCAAGGGATGCACTTTCCCCCCAACAACTATTGGGAACAACTCAACACTTCCTTAGAAGATTTGAGCCACAATGTGGAACAATTAAGGGTGGAACATCATGAGCACTCCATCATTCTCCAAGAAATAAGAGAAGATCAAAGAGCAATGAGGGAGGAGCAACAAAGGCAAGGAAGAGACATAGAAGAGCTTAAGGAC
The DNA here is from genome assembly GCF_014773155.1 of Arachis stenosperma. Classification (NCBI taxonomy): domain Eukaryota; kingdom Viridiplantae; phylum Streptophyta; class Magnoliopsida; order Fabales; family Fabaceae; genus Arachis; species Arachis stenosperma. The sequence goes on along the minus strand of NC_080383.1, from coordinate 40,728,658 downwards.
ATTGTTGGTCCTTCAAGAAGAAGACGCCACTAAGGTGGATTCATTCCTTGTTCTTATTTCTTTCTGTTCTTCGGTTTTTATGTTGTATGCTTATCTATGTTTTGTGTCTCTACTTCATGATCATTAGTAGTTAGTAACTATGTCTTAAAGTTATGAATAATTCCATGAATCCTTCACCTCTCTTAAATGAAAAATGTTTTAATTCAAAAGAACAAGAAGTACATGAATTTCGAATTTATCCTTGAATTTAATTTAATTATATTAATGTGGTGACAATACTTTTTGTTTTCTGAATGAATGCTTGAACAGTGCATATTTTTGATCTTGTTGTTTATGAATGTTAAAATTGTTGGCTCTTGAAAGAATGATGAACAAAGAGAAATGTTATTGGTGATCTGAAAAATCATGAAATTGATTCTTGAAGCAAGAAAAAGCAGTGAAAAAGAAAGCTTGCGAAAAAAATGGCGAAAAAAAATAGAAAGAAAAAGAAAAAGCAAGCAGAAAAAGCCAATAGCCCTTAAAACCAAAAGGCAAGGGTAAAAAGGATCCAAGGCTTTGAGCATCAATGGATAGGAGGGCCCAAGGAAATAAAATCCAGGCCTAAGCGGCTAAATCAAGCTGTCCCTAACCATGTGCTTGTGTCATGAAGGTCCAAGTGAAAAGCTTGAGACTGAGTGGTTAAAGTCGTGATCCAAAGCAAAAGAGTGTGCTTAAGAGCTCTGGACACCACTAACTGGGGATGAAGTGTGGAAAACGATCCAACACAAAACTCACCGGCAAGTGCACCGGGTCGCATCAAGTAGTAAAACTCACTTAGAGTGAGGTTGATCCCATAGGGATTGAAGGATTGAGCAATTTTAGTTTAGTGAGTGATTTAGTCAAGCGAATCAAGTGTTGGTTGAGTTGTTTGCAATTGACAGAAATTTAAATTGCTTGAAATGTAAAGGGAGAGGGGAAAATTGCAGTAAATTAAATAGCAGGAAAGTAAAAGAAGCTGAAGCTTAAGATGCAAGTAATATAAAGTGCAGAAACTTAGATTGCAAGAAAAGTAAATGGCTGAAACTTAAAGTGCAAGAAATGTAAATTGCTTGAATCATAAAAGGGATTGGGAATTGGGATTGCAGAATTTAAACAAGCAAAGGTAAATTGCAACAAACAGAAAAGCAGAAGATGAATTGAATTGAAGTGGGTCTCAAACAGAAGAGTGAAATGCATTGGAGAATTTAAAACAGAGAAGCAGTGCTTAATTTGCAGTAAATTGAAAGTGGTTAAAGATCTCAGGAGTGGAAGAGACTAGATGACAAGTCTAGATCTCAAATCCTTCCTTGATCCAACAAGAACAGTTGCAAAAGAAAATAAAGGTAAGCAAGTTGCAGAAAGAGTAGAAGAAGAAGCAATGAACCGAAAGTATAATTCAATTTTGCAGAAAATTAAAGATGAGATCTCAAGGTGAGATTGAAACAGAAGTTCTTCAATTGTTCACCCAAGATCCAAGACAATGAAAGTAGAGAGTGCTCAAGCAAGAACAAGGAAGAAGAGAGATCAATTCTCCTCCGTAATTCTCTAAGATCTAAATTCAAAAGTAAAAGCTCCTAATTAAAATGCAAAATTCAAAGTAAAGTCTAGAGGTTCCAAAGTAAAAAAAAAAGGTTTTCTAATTACATCAAACTAGCTCCTATTTATACACTTTCTATTCTTGGATTTTGGGATTTGGATGGGCTTTTGATTTGGTGAAGAAATGAATTAAGTTGGATTTTTAATTAAATTTCAGCCCAAGTTGAGATGTGCTCCCAGGAGGATGCTCAGCTCACAAGTTGAGCTGAGCATTGAGGCCTTGTGTGTATTTGCCTTGTACCATGCCAAGCATCAGGGGAATGCTCAGCTCACAAGTTGAGCTGAGCATTGGTGCCTTGGTGCCAATTTGGTGCGCGTCTTGTGCTGCTGGCCCATGTCTTGGTGCGCGCTCCACTCCCCTGGCCGTGCCGAGATGCTTGCGTGATGCCCATGAAGTAGCGCTCTGCTCACTAAGTGAGCTGAGCATTGGCTCTTCCAAGGGAAGGTCCTTGGTTTGAAACCCATGGGAAGCATGCGCTGAAGCTTTTCCTTGGTTTTCTTGTGGTGCCTTGCTTCCTTGCTTCCTCAAGGTGTGGGGTTCGAACCTTGGGGAATGCATTTTGGCCATTTTTGGCTTATTTTCCTTGTGAGTAGCGCCTCCCTCATCCCCCTTGGTCATGGGTTCAAGTCTTGGGGCATGCACTTGCAACTTGTTTTCTTTGAATTATTCCTCAATGCTTTCGACAATGCTCACTTGGTGAGCTGAGCATTGTTTTTCTTTTCCTTGTTTCTTGGCTTCCTATTGTGCTCAGCTCACAAAGTGAGCAGAGCATTGTGCCTTGGTCCCATGGGAGTGAGTGTAGCGCTCACTTAGTGAGCATTGTACTCTTGGAGTGAGCTTCAAGGTTTCATGCGCCACACTTCCTCCTTTCTTTGCCACACTTTTTCTTCCTTGAGTAACACTTTTTAGGCCACGGTTTCTTCTTTTCTTCTTTTCTTCACCTACAATTAATCAAAACAACCAATCAAAGTATCACCAAATTCATAAGGTTTATAAATCATTAAAATGCAATTAAATTTAGCCTAAACCTCATGATTTAGCATCAATTATATGGTGGTTGTTTGATTCAAAGAAACCATGCATTTCCATTCCAAATTACTTACTTAAAATACAAGAAAGTGCATAAAACCTAATGAAAACAAAGAAAAAGACTAGTGAAACTAGGCTTAGATGACTTGTCATCACAACACCAAACTTAAAACTTGCTTGTCCCCAAGCAAGAAAAGAATTCTGCTCAAAGGTTCTTTCAATTAGAATGGATTTAAAGAATAACATGTGCTATCATGTGAGTTAAGTGATTAAGTGACAATGGCGTGAACTCTAAATTATATGCTTATGCAAGGATTTCAGTGCTTACTAGTCCCTATATCTTGGAAGTCTTAGGTCTTAGGACTTTCATCCAAATGGTATCATGGAGATCTCTCTATAGGTAATCACCTTGAAGCAGCTTATATTTTTATGTGCTTTGGCCTTGACTCTAAGTGTCATGTCTCAAAGCGGCTCTTTAGATAAGCTTTCAATCAATACTCCTAAACCAGTTGGGTTTAAGGTATTAGGTGTTAAAGCACCCCTAAGGATTTACTTGCTCAAGCCTCTCTCCTTGACACAATTCGACCACAAGCATTTACGAGAATAACAACTCTTTGAGTTCTTGTTTCTTTCTTCTTTTCTGCATAGTAATTGATGCTCAGAGCCTTGGGCCATGTTCTTTTTGTTTTTATGTTTTCTTTATTTTTCTTTTGATTGCTGCTTCTTGGATCAATAAATGTTTGAGAATCTCCACAATACTTCTTTGAACTTTATGTCCTGCCTATGAGCTCCCATGTAAGTTTTCATAAGCATGCAACCTCAATGCATAGTCACACAACTAGAACCACCACTTCTCCTAATCTTTTACTTGCTTCAAAATTTGTTTAATTCCTCAATCCTTCTTTTCAAAGAACTGTCATGTGATGCCTTCTTGAGAAATTGAGTGCAAGCAAGTTTGGAGAGTATAGGGTTGTGATTATTCAAGCATCTCAATTATTGAATTATAGAAAAACTATACTATGCAGACAGACAGGGGTGTAAAATCACTTTTAATCACAGCAATATCTGATGTAAAATGATCACTTAATAATACAACCTTTTGGAGTTTACTTTGTTTTCCCCATCCTCATCATCATCATTGCTGGTCTTCACATTCCTCTTTCATCTCTTTGATGATGCTTAATTTTTCCAAAAGCTTGTATGATGCTCTGCAGTGATATTAAAAGTTGCTTGTTCCCCAAGCACTTGAAAAAAAAATGGTTAGCATGCATTGATTATTTGTGGGCTTTTTGAACTTACTTTAGTGTGGGAACACCAAACTTAGTACCTTGCCAGTGGTTCTCATGCATCAAATTAACCATATAAAGTTCTTTTCCTTTGCTAAAAGTAATAAAGCTGAGAACTAAGAAACAGCACAATAGTTAACTAGTCTATCTAAATGCTTGAAGCTAGCATTATGCAGAAGGTGATAATATGTTTTATGATGAGATTTTGGTGGAACACCAAACTTAGAATCCTTCATTCTCCCTTAGATTATTTTGGTGTGCAACACCAAACTTAGCTTCTTGCGATGTAGATGAAACTAATTGACCTTTTTATTAAAATAGCTTATGAAAAGAAAACTACCTCAGGTTGGGTTGCCTCCCAACAAGCGCTTCTTTATTGTCATTAGCTTGACATCTTCCATTCTGTGACTATGGAAGCTGAAGATCACAGTGCCTCAGCTTATCTTTCTTTACTGTGAATTTCCTTCCGGTTTCCTCTTTGATGACCTCTACGAGTTCCCGTGAAAGGATTCCAGTCACAATGTAGTGATCAAACAGCTGTGGGGATACCTTTGTGGACTGATGGTGGACGAAATTGTGATCACATCAATGTAGTATTCTTTGTTGTTGTATGGAATCATTATTATGGCACTTATGTGTGGACACAACTCCGTTCAACTAACCAGCAAGTGTACTGGGTCGTCCAAGTAATACCTTACGTGAGTAAGGGTCGATCCCACAGAGATTGTTGGTATGAAGCAAGCTATGGTCATCTTGTAAATCCCAGTCAGGAGGATAAAATTATGGAATTTAGAAAATCAAATATGATTAATAAAAATAAACAGAAAATAAAATAGGATAGAGATACTTATGTAAATTAATAGTGGGAATTTCAGATAAGTGTGTGGAGATGCTGTGCTCCTCTTGAATCTCTACTTTCCTATTACATTCATCCAATCCTTCTTACTCCTTTCCATGGCAAGCTGTATGTAGGGCATCACTGGTGTGCGAAATCGTTATCACTACAACTTCGCACAACTAACCAGCAAGTGCACTGGGTCGTCCAAGTAATAAACCTTACGCGAGTAAGGGTCGATCCCACGGAGATTGTTGGTATGAAGCAAGCTATGGTAACCTTGTAAATCTTAGTCAGGCAGACTCAAATGGGTATAGATGATGAATGAAACATAAAGACAAAGATAGAGATACTTATGTATATCATTGGTGAGAGCTTCAGATAAGCGTATGAAGATGCCTTCCCTTCCGTCTCTCTGCTTTCCTACTGTCTTCATCCAATCCTTCTTACTTCTTTCCATGGCAAGCTTATGCAAGGGTTTCACCGTTGTCAGTGGCTACCTCCCATCCTCTCAGTGGAAATGTTCAACGCACCCTGTCACGGCACGGCTATCCATCTGTCGGTTCTCGATCAGGCCGGAATAGAATCCATTGATTCTTTTGCGTCTGTCACTAACGCCCCGCCTGCTAGGAGTTTGAAGCACGTCACAGTCATTCAATCATTGAATCCTACTCAGAATACCACAGACAAGGTTAGACCTTCCGGATTCTCTTGAATGCCACCATCAGTTCTTGCCTATACCACGAAGACTCTGATCTCACGGAATGGCTGGCTCGTTTGTCAGGTGGTGCACGAAATTGTGATCACTACAACTTCGCACAACTAACCAGCAAGTGCACTGGGTCGTCCAAGTAATACCTTACGTGAGTAAGGGTCGATCCCACGGAGATTGTTGCTATGAAGCAAGCTATGGTCACCTTGTAAATCTCAGTCAGGCAGACTCAAATGGGTATAGTGATAAACGAATAAAGCATAAAGATAAAGATAGAGATACTTATGTATATCATTGGTGAGAGCTTCAAATAAGCGAATGAAGATGCCTTCCCTTCCGTCTCTCTGCTTTCCTACTGTCTTCATCCAATCCTTCTTACTCCTTTCCATGGCAAGCTTATGCAAGGGTTTCACCGTTGTCAGTGGCTACCTCCCATCCTCTCATTGGAAATGTTCAACGCACCCTGTCACGGCACGACTATCCATCTGTCGGTTCTCAATCAGGCCGGAATAGAATCCAGTGATTCTTTTGCGTCTGTCACTAACGCCCCGCCCTCAGGAGTTTGAAGCACGTCACAGTCATTCAATCATTGAATCCTACTCAGAATACCACAGACAAGGTTAGACCTTCCGGATTCTCTTGAATGCCGCCATCAGTTCTCGCCTATACCACGAAGATTCCGGTTAAGGAATCCAAGAGATAAACACTAGAGCCTTGGTTGCTTGTAGAACAGAAGTGGTTGTCAATCACCTTGTTCATAAGTGAGAATGATGATGAGTGTCACTGATCATCACATTCATCAAGTTGAAGGACAAGTGATATCTTGGACAAAGAACAAGCGGAATTGAATAGAAGAACAATAGTAATTGCATTAATACTCGAGGTACAGCAGAGCTCCACACCTTAATCTATGGTGTGTAGAAACTCCACCGTTGAAAATACATAAGAACAAAAGTGATCATTGGTTTCGGCCCCAGAGAGGGAACCAGAAGAACCAAGATCTGATCTAAGAACTAGATGTCCAAAGATGAAAATACAATAGTAAAAGGTCCTATATATAGAGAACTAGTAGCCTAGGGTGTACAGAGATGAGTAAATGACATAAAAATCCACTTCCGGGCCCACTTGGTGTTTGCTTGGGCTGAGCAATAAAGCATTTTCGTGTAGAGACTCTTCTTGGAGTTAAACGCCAGCTTTTATGCCAGTTTGGGCGTTTAACTCCCATTTAGGTGCCAGTTCCGGCGTTTAACGCTGGGATTTCTGAGGGTGACTTTGAACGCCGGTTTGGGCCATCAAATCTTGGGCAAAGTATAGACTATCATATATTGCTGGAAAGCCCAGGATGTCTACTTTGCAACGCCGTTGAGAGCGCGCCAATTGGGCTTCTGTAGCTCAAGAAAATCCACTTCGAGTGCAAGGAGGTCAGAATCCAACAGCATCTGCAGTCCTTTTCAGTCTCTGGATCAGATTTTTGCTCAGGTCCCTCAATTTCAGCCAGAAAATACCTGAAATCACAGAAAAACACACAAACTCATAGTAAAGTCCATAAAAGTGAATTTTAGCTAAAAACTAATAAAAATATACTAAAAACTCAACTAAAACTACTAAAAACATACTAAAAACAATGCCAAAAAGCGTATAAATTATCCGCTCATCACAACACCAAACTTAAATTGTTGCTTGTCCTCAAGCAACTGAAAATCAAATAAGATAAAAAGAAGAGAATATACTATAGACTCCAAATTATCAATGAAACTAAGCTCCAAATTAGATGAGCGGGACTAGTAGCTTTTTGCCTCCGAACAGTTTTGGCATCTCACTTTATCCTTTGAAATTCAGAATGATTGGCTTCTTTAGGAACTCAGAATCCAGATAGTGTTATTGATTCTCCTAGTTAAGTATGATGATTCTTGAACACAGCTACTTATTGAGTCTTGGCTGTGGCCCAAAGCACTCTGTCTTCCAGTATTACCACCGGATACATACATGCCACAGACACATAATTGGGTGAACCTTTTCAGATTGTGACTCAGCTTTGCTAAAGTCCCCAATTAGAGGTGTCCAGGGTTCTTAAGCACACTTTTTTTTGCCTTGGATCACAATTTTATTTCTTTCTTTTTCTTTCTTTTTCTTTTTCTCCCTTTTTTTTCATTTTTTTTTTGTATTCACTGCTTTTTCTTGCTTCAAGAATCATTTTTATGATTTTTCAGATCCTCAGTAACATGTCTCCTTTTTCATCATTCTTTCAAGAGCCAACAATTTTAACATTCATGAACAACAAATTCAAAAGACATATGCACTATTCAAGCATACATTCAGAAAACAAAAAGTATTGTCACCACATCAAACTAATTAAGCTAGTTTTAAAGATGAATTTGAAATCTTGTACTTCTTGTTCTTTTGTGATAAAAACAGTTTTCTTTTAAGAAAGGTGATGGATTTCATAGGACATTCATAACTTTAAGGCATAGACACTAAGACACTGATGATCATAAGACACAAACATGGATAAACATAAAGCATAATTTTCAAAAAAACAGAAAAATAAAGAACAAGGAGATTACAGAACGGGTCCACCTTAGTGATGGCGGCTTGTTCTTCCTCTTGAAGGTTTGAGCTCCTCAATGTCTCTTCCCTGTCTTTGTTGCTCCTCTCTCATGATTCTTTGATCTTCTCTAATGATGATGGAGTGTTCTTGATGCTCCACCCTTAGTTGTCCCATATTGGAACTCAACTTTCCTAGGGAGGTGTTAATTTGCTCCCAATAGTCTTGTGGAGGAAAGTGCATCCCTTGAGGTATCTCAGGGATCTCTTGATGAGAGGGGTCCCTTATTTGCTCCATCCTTTTCTTAGTGATGGGCTTGGGGTCATGCCTTCTCAGTTGAACCGGCTTTGGATGCCATAAACGGTTATGGAAAAACAAAAAGCAATGCTTTTACCACACCAAACTTAAAAGGTTTGCTCATCCTCGAGCAAAAGAAGAAAGAAGAGAGTAGAAGAAGAAGAAATGAGGAAGAAGGGAATGGCTTTGTGTTTCGGCCATTAGGGGAAGAAGTAGTGTTTAGGGTGTGTGAAAATGAAGGAGTGATGATGATAGTGGGATTTGATAGGTGGGGGTTTTTGGGAAAGAGGTATTGAGGTGATTGGTGAATGGGTGAAGAAGAGAGAGGGTGGTGGGATTGGTGGGGATCCTGTGGGGTCCACAGATCCTGAGGTGTCAAGGAAAAGTCATCCCTGCACCAAATGGCGATCAAAATCACGTTTTGTGCCAAATCTGGCGTTAAACGCCGGGCTGGTGCCCCTTTCTGGCGTTTAACGCCAGGTTCTTGCCCTTTTCTGGTGTTTAACGCCAGTCTGGTGCCCCTTTTTGGCGTTAAACGCCCAGAATGGTGCCAGACTGGGCGTTAAACGCCCAACTGCTAACCTCACTGGTGTTTAAACGCCAGTGAGTTCTTCCTCCAAAGTGTGCTGTTTTTCTTCCTGTTTTTCATTCTGTTTTTGCTTTTTCAATTGATTTTGTGACTTCTTATGATCATCAACCTACAAAAAACATAAAATAACAAAAGAAAATATATAAAATATAACATTGGGTTGCCTCCCAACAAGCGCTTCTTTAATGTCAGTAGCTTGACAGAGGGCTCTCATGGAGCCTCACAAATACTCAGAGCAATGTTGGAACCTCCCAACACCAAACTTAGAGTTTGGTTGTGGCCTCCCAACACCAAACTTAGAGTTTGACTGTGGGGGCTCTGTTTGTCTCTGATTTGAGAGAAGCTCTTCATGCTTCCTCTCCATGATGACAGAGGTATATCCTTGAGCCTTAAACACATAGGATTTTTCATTCACTTGAATGATCAGTTCACCTCCATCAACATCAATCACAGCCTTTGCTGTGGCTAGGAAGGGTCTACCAAGGATGATGGATTCATCCATGCACCTCCCAGTCTCTAGGACTATGAAATCAGTAGGGATGTAATGGTCTTCAACTTTTACCAAAACATTCTCCACAAGTCTATGAGCTTGTTTTCTTGAGTTGTCTGCCATCTCTAGTGAGATTCTTGCAGCTTGTACCTCAAAGATCCCTAGCTTCTCCATTACAGAGAGAGGCATGAGGTTCACACTTGACCCTAAGTCACACAGAGCCTTCTTGAAGGTCATGGTGCCTATGGTACAAGGTATTGAAAACTTCCCAGGATCTTGTCTCTTTTGAGGTAATTTCTGCCTAGACAAGTCATCCAGTTCTTTGGTGAGCAAAGGAGGTTCATCCTCCCAAGTCTCATTTCCAAATAACTTGTCATTTAGCTTCATGATTGCTCCAAGGTATTTAGCAACTTGCTCTTCAGTGACATACTCATCCTCTTCAGAGGAAGAATACTCATCAGAGCTCATGAATGGCAGAAGTAAATCCAATGGAATCTCTATGGTCTCATTTTGAGCCTCAGATTCCCATGGTTCCTCATTGGGGAACTCAGAGGAGGTCAATGCACGCCCATTGAGGTCTTCCTCAGTGGCATTCACTTCCCTTCCTTCCTCTCCAAATTCGGCCAGGTTGATGGCCTTGCACTCTCCTTTTGGATTTTCTTCTGTATTGCTTGGAAGAGTACTTGGAGGGAGTTCAGTAATTTTCTTACTCAGCTGTCCCACTTGTGCCTCCAAGTTTCTAATGGAGGACCTTGTTTCAGTCATGAAACTTTGAGTGGTTTTGATTAGATCAGAGACCATGGTTGCTAAGTCAGAGGGGTTCTGCTTAGGATTCTCTGTCTGTTGCTGAGAAGATGATGGAAAAGGCTTGCCATTGCTAAACCTGTTTCTTCCACCATTGTTGTTGTTGAAACCTTGTTGAGGTCTCTCTTGATTCTTCCATGAGAAATTTGGGTGATTTCTCCATGAAGAATTATAGGTGTTTCCATAGAGTTCTCCTAGGTAATTCACCTCTTCCATTGAAGGGTTCTCAGGATCATAAGCTTCTTCCTCAGATGAAGCATCCTTAGTACTGCTTGGTGCATTTTGCATTCCAGACAGACTTTGAGAAATCAAATTGACTTGTTGAGTCAATATCTTATTCTGAGCCAAAATGGCATTCAGAGCATCAATCTCAAGAACTCCTTTCTTCTGACTTGTCCCATTGTTCATAGGATTCCTTTCAGAAGTGTACATGAATTGGTTATTTGCAACCATTTCAATTAGCTCTTGAGCTTCTGTAGGCGTCTTCTTCAGATGAAGAGATCCTCCAGCAGAGCTATCCAAAGACATCTTGGATAGTTCAGAGAGACCATCATAGAAAATACCTATGATGCTCCATTCAGAAAGCATGTCAGAAGGACATTTTCTGATTAATTGTTTGTATCTTTCCCAAGCTTCATAGAGGGATTCTCCATCCTTCTGTCTGAAGGTTTGGACTTCCACTATAAGCTTACTCAATTTTTGAGGTGGAAAGAACTTTGCCAAGAAGGCATTGACTAGCTTTTCCCATGAGTCCAGGCTTTCTTTAGGTTGAGAGTCCAACCATATCCTAGCTCTGTCTCTTACAGTAAAAGGGAATAGCATCAGTCTATAGACCTCAGGGTCAACCCCATTAGTCTTGACTGTGTCACAGATTTGCAAGAATTCAGCTAAAAACTGATGAGGATCTTCCATTGGAAGTCCATGGAACTTGCAATTCTGTTGCATTAGAGAAACTAACTGAGGCTTAAGCTCAAAGTTGTTTGCTCCAATGGCAGGGATAGAGATGCTTCTCCCATAGAAATAGGGAGTAGGTGCAGTAAAGTCACCCAGCACCTTCCTTGCATTGTTGGCATTGTTGTTGTTTTCGGCTGCCATGTCTTCTTCTTTGAAGAATTCGGTCAAGTCCTCAACAGAGAGTTGTGCCTTAGCTTCTCTTAGCTTTCGCTTCAAGGTCCTTTCAGGTTCAAGGTCAGCTTCAACAAGAATGCCTTTGTCTCTGCTCCTGCTCATATGAAAGAAAAGAGAACAAGAAAATATGGAATCCTCTATGTCACAGTATAGAGATTCCTTGAGGTGTCAGAGGAAAAGAAAAATGGAAGACAGAGGTAGAAAATTCGAACTTATCAAAGAAGATGGAGTTCAAATTTTACATTAAAGAATAGTGTTAGTCCATGAATAGAAGGATGTGAGAAGAAGGGAAGTAATTTTTGAAAATTAAGTAAAAGATTTTAAAAACATTTTGAAAGATACTAATTAATTTTCGAAAACCAAGAGTGGGAAAGAGATCAAGTGATTTTTGAAAAAGATTTTGAAATTAGAAATCAAAAAGATTTGATTGAAAACTATTTTGAAAAAGATGTGGTTAAGAAGATATGATTGGTTTTAAAAAGATGTGATTGAAAAGATATGATTTGAAAACAATTTTAAAAAGATTTGATTTGAAAAACATTTTAAAAAGATTTGATTTTAAAAATTAATGACTTGTCTAACAAGAAAAGATATGATTCAAAAATTAAACCTTCCTCAACAGAAAAGGCAACATACTTGAAATTTTGAATCAAATCATTAATTGTTAGTAAGTATCTTTGAAAAAGGAAAGAAATTGATTTTGAAAACATTTGATTGAAAAGATTTGATTTGAAAAAGATTTGATTTTGAAAAACTTTGAAAACTTGAAAAAAAAATTGATTTAAAAACAAAATCTTCCCTCTTGTGCCATCCTGGCGTTAAACGCCCAGAATGGTGCACATTTTGGCGTTTAACGCCCAAACTACTACCCTTTTGGGCGTTAAACGCCCAGCCAGGCACCCTGGCTGGCGTTTAAATGCCAGTCTGTCTTCTTCACTGGGCATTTTTTGAATGCCCAGCTTTTTCTGTATAATTCCTCTGCTGTATGTTCTGAATTTTCAATTCTCTGTATTATTGACTTGATAAGACACAAATTAGAAATATTTTTGGATTTTTAATAATAAGGAATAATCAAAATGCACTTAAAATCAAATAACAATGCATGCAAGACACCAAACTTAGCAGTTTGTATACCATTGACACTAACAAAATGAGAATGCATATAACAAAACACTCAAGTCAATAGAATTCAAAGATCAAAACAAGGAAATCATCAAGAACAACTTGAAGATCAATGAGGACACATGCATGAATGCAATAAGAACAGAAACATGCAATTGACACTAAACTTAAGATGAGACTCTAGACTCAAACAAGAAATATTTTTGGATTTTATGATTTTGTAATTTTTTTGTGCTTTTTCGAAAATTAAGTGAAAAGGAAAATAAAGGTATCAAAATTCTTAATGAGAATTCTAGGAATCATGCAATGTTAGTCTAAAGCTTTAGTCTAAAGGAATTAGACATGGCCGGCCAAGCTTCAGCAGGACATTGCATTCAAGAGCTAAATTGATGAAAATCAATCAGCTTTGGTGATGATAAGAACATCACCTTGAAACACTAGAATTCATCCTTAAAGAACTCTGAAAAAAAAAATACCTAATCTAAGCAACAAGATGAACCGTCAGTTGTCCATACACAAACAATCCCCGGCAACGGCGCCAAAAACTTGGTGCACGAAATTGTGATCACTACAACTTCGCACAACTAACCAGCAAGTGCACTGGGTCGTCCAAGTAATACCTTACGTGAGTAAGGGTCGATCCCACGGAGATTGTTGCTATGAAGCAAGCTATGGTCACCTTGTAAATCTCAGTCAGGCAGACTCAAATGGGTATAGTGATAAACGAATAAAGCATAAAGATAAAGATAGAGATACTTATGTATATCATTGGTGAGAGCTTCAGATAAGCGAATGAAGATGCCTTCCCTTCCGTCTCTCTGCTTTCCTACTGTCTTCATCCATTCCTTCTTACTCCTTTCCATGGCAAGCTTATGCAAGGGTTTCACCGTTGTCAGTGGCTACCTCCCATCCTCTCATTGGAAATGTTCAACGCACCCTGTCACGGCACGGCTATCCATCTGTCGGTTCTCAATCAGGCCGGAATAGAATACAGTGATTCTTTTGCGTCTGTCACTAACGCCCCGCCCTCAGGAGTTTGAAGCACGTCACAGTCATTCAATCATTGAATCCTACTCAGAATACCACAGACAAGGTTAGACCTTCCGGATTCTCTTGAATGCCGCCATCAGTTCTCGCCTATACCACGAAGATTCCGGTTAAGGAATCCAAGAGATAAACACTAGAGCCTTGGTTGCTTGTAGAACAGAAGTGGTTGTCAATCACCTTGTTCATAAGTGAGAATGATGATGAGTGTCACTGATCATCACATTCATCAAGTTGAAGGACAAGTGATATCTTGGACAAAGAACAAGCGGAATTGAATAGAAGAACAATAGTAATTGCATTAATACTCGAGGTACAGCAGAGCTCCACACCTTAATCTATGGTGTGTAGAAACTCCACCGTTGAAAATACATAAGAACAAAAGTGATCATTGGTTTCGGCCCCAGAGAGGGAACCAGAAGAACCAAGATCTGATCTAAGAACTAGATGTCCAAAGATGAAAATACAATAGTAAAAGGTCCTATATATAGAGAACTAGTAGCCTAGGGTGTATAGAGATGAGTAAATGACATAAAAATCCACTTCCGGGCCCACTTGGTGTTTGCTTGGGCTGAGCAATGAAGCATTTTCGTGTAGAGACACTTATTGGAGTTAAACGCCAGCTTTTATGCCAGTTTGGGCGTTTAACTCCCATTTAGGTGCCAGTTCCGGCGTTTAACGCTGGGATTTCTGAGGGTGACTTTGAACGCCGGTTTGGGCCATCAAATCTTGGGCAAAGTATGGACTATCATATATTGCTGGAAAGCCCAGGATGTCTACTTTCCAACGCCGTTGAGAGCGCGCCAATTGGGCTTCTGTAGCTCCAGAAAATCCACTTCGAGTGCAGGGAGGTCAGAATCCAACAGCATCTGCAGTCCTTTTCAGTCTCTGGATCAGATTTTTGCTCAGGTCCCTCAATTTCAGCCAGAAAATACCTGAAATCACAGAAAAACACACAAACTCATAGTAAAGTCCAGAAAAGTGAATTTTAGCTAAAAACTAATAAAAATATACTAAAAACTCAACTAAAACTACTAAAAACATACTAAAAACAATGCCAAAAAGCGTATAAATTATCCGCTCATCATCAGGCGAGCACTCATTTGTCAGGCGATCAACCATGCATCGTGTATCAGGAATCCAAGAGATATTCACCCAATCTATGGTAGAACGGAGGTGGTTGTCAGTCACACGTTCATAGGTGAGAATGATGATGAGTGTCACGGATCATCACATTCATCAAGTTGAAGAACAAGTGATATCTTGGACAAAGAACAAGCGGAATTGAATAGAAGAACAATAGTAATTGCATTAATACTCGAGGTACAGCAGAGCTCCACACCTTAATCTATGGTGTGTAGAAACTCCACCGTTGAAAATACATAAGAACAAGGTCTAGGCATGGCCGAATGGCCAGCCCCCAAATGATCTAAGAACTAGATGTCCAAAGATGATCTAGAGATCTAAAGTGATCAAAAGATGAAAATACAATAGTAAAAGATCCTACTTATAGGGAACTAGTAGCCTAAGGATTACAAAGATGAGTAAATGACATAAAAATCCACTTCCGGGCCCACTTGGTGTGTGCTTGGGCTGAGCAATGAAGCATTTTCGTGTAGAGACTCTTCTTGGAGTTAAACGCCAGCTTTTGTGCCAGTTTGGGCGTTTAACTCCCATTTTGGTGCCAGTTCCGGCGTTTAACGCTGGGAATTCTGAGGGTGACTTTGAACGCCGGTTTGGGCCATCAAATCTTGAGCAAAGTATGGACTATCATATATTGCTGGAAAGCCCAGGATGTCTACTTTCCAACGCCGTTGAGAGCGCGCCAATTGGGCTTCTGTAGCTCCAGAAAATCCACTTCGAGTGCAGGGAGGTCAGAATCCAACAGCATCTGCAGTCCTTTTCAGTCTCTGAATCAGATTTTTGCTCAGGTCCCTCAATTTCAGCCAGAAAATACCTGAAATCACAGAAAAACACACAAACTCATAGTAAAGTCCAGAAAAGTGAATTTTAACTAAAAACTAATAAAAATATACTAAGAACTAACTAGATCATACTAAAAACATACTAAAAACAATGCCAAAAAGCGTACAAATTATCCGCTCATCAATCACCGTTGTCAGTGGCTACATCCCATCCTCTCAGTGAAAACGTTCCTATGCTCTGTCACAGCACGGTTAATCAGCTGTTGGTTCTCGATCATGTTGGAATAGGATCCATTGATCCTTTTGGGCTTGTTATCACGCCCAGCAATCGCGAGTTTGAAGCTCGTCACAGTCATTCAATCCCAGAATCCTACTCGGAATACCACAGACAAGGTTTAGACTTTCTGGATCCTCATGAATGCCGCCATCTATCTAGCTTATGCCATGAAGATTCTGTTGGGGAATCTAAGAGATATGCGCCCGGCCTAAGGTAGAACGGAAGTGGTTGTCAATCACGCGCGTTCATAGGTGAGAATGATGATGAGTGTCATGGATCATCACATTCATCAAGTTGAAGTGCAACGTATATCTTGGAATAAGAATAAAAGAGAATTGAATAGAAAGTAATAGTAATTGTATTGAAACTTGAGGTACAGCAGAGCTCCACACCCTTAATCTATGGTGTGCAGAAACTCCACCATTGAAAATACATAAGTGAAAGGTTCAGGCATGGCCGAATGGCCAGCCCCCATGATCTGAGAACTAATCATCCCCAAGATATCTAATACACTAGTAAAAAGTCCTATTTATAATAAACTAGCTACTAGGGTTTACATGAGTAAGTAATTGATGCATAAATCCACTTCCGGGGCCCACTTGGTGTATGTTTGGGCTGAGCTTGATCTATCTACGAGCTGAGATGTTTATTGGAGTTGAACGCCAAGTTATAACGTGTTTTGGGCGTTCAACTCCGGGTCGTGACGTGTTTCTGGCGTTTAACTCCAGACAGCAACATGTAATTGGCGTTCAACGCCAATTTACGTCGTCAATTCCCGAATGAAGTATGGACTATTATATATTGCTGGAAAGCTCTGGATGTCTACTTTCCAACGCCATTGAGAGCGCGCCATTTGAAGTTCTGTAGCTCCTGAAAATCCATTTCGAGTGCAGGGAGGTCAGATTCCAACAGCATCAGCAGTCCTTTGTCAGCCTCCTTTTCAGAGTTTTGCTCAAGTCCCTTAATTTCAGCCAGAAATTACCTGAAATAATAGAAAAATACACAAACTCATAGTAAAGTCCAGAAATGTGAATTTAACATAAAAACTAATAGAAACATCCCTAAATGTAGCTTGAACTTACTAAAAACTATCTAAAAACAATGCCAAAAGGCGTATAAATTATCCGCTCATCACAACACCAAACTTAAATTGTTGCTTGTCCCCAAGCAACTGAAAATCAATTAGGATAAAAAGAAGAGAATATACAATAAATTCCAAAATATCAATGAATATTAATTCTACTTAGATGAGTGGGACTTGTAGCTTTTTGCTTCTGAACAGTTTTGGCATCTCACTTTTTCCTTTGAAGTTCAGAATGATTGGCTTCTCTAGGAATTTAGAAATTTGGATAGTGTTATTGACTTTCCTAGTTAAGCATGTTGATTCTTGAACACAGCTACTTATGAGTCTTGGCCGTGGCCCTAAGCACTTTGTTTTCCAGTATTACCACCGGATACATAAATTCCACAGACACATGACTGGGTGAACCTTTTCAGATTGTGACTCAGCTTTGCTAGAGTCCCCAGTTATAGGTGTCTAGAGCTCTTAAGCACACTCTTTTTGCTTTGGATCACGACTTTAACCACTTGGTCTCAAGCTTTTCACTTGGACCTTCATGACACAAGCACATGGTTAGGGACAGCTTGGTTTAGCCACTTAGGCCTGGATTTTATTTCCTTGGGCCCTCCTATCCATTGATGCTCAAAGCCTTGGATCCTTTTTACCCTTGCCTTTTGGTTTTAAGGGCTATTGGCTTTTTCTGCTTGCTTTTTCTTTTTCTTTCTATTTTTTTCGCCAATTTCTCTCTTTTTTTTTCGCAAGCTTTTGATTTTTCACTGCTTTTTCTTGCTTCAAGAATCAATTTCATGATTTTTCAGATTATCAATAACATTTCTCTTTGTTCATCATTCTTTCAAGAGCCAACAGTTTTAACATTCATAAACAATAAGATAAAAAATATGCACTGTTCAAGCATTCATTCAGAAAGCAAAAAGTATTGTCACCACATCAATATAATTAAATTAAATTCAAGGACAATTTTCGAAATTTATGTACTTCTTGTTCTTTTGAATTAAAAACATTTTTTTATTTAAGAGAGGTGAAGGATTTATAGAATTTATTCATAGCTTTAAGACATAGTTACTACATACTAATGATCATGAAGTAGAGACACAAAACATAGATAGACATGAAGCATAAAAACCGAAAAAGCAGAGAAAATAAGAATAAGAAATGAGTCCACCTGAGTGAGGGTAGCGCCTTCTTGAAGGTCCAATGGTGCTTTTTGAGCTCCTTTATGTCTCTTCCTTGCTTTCTCTTGATGTGCAGTCAAATGCTCTTCTACTGAGCTATGGGCCCTTGAGATGAATCTCTCTATCTCCCATGACTCAGAGGTGGAAGCTTTTGTCTTCTCTTAGTCCTTTCAGGTTCTGGACCAGCTTTAACAAGAGTGTCTTCTTCCTTGTTCCAGATCATATGAAAGAGAAGAAAACAAGAAAAGAAGAGGAATCTTCTATGTCACAGTATAGAGATTCCTTTATGTTAGTAAAAGAAGAAGAGAATAGAAGAAGGAAGAATCCAAACACAGGGGGAGGAGTGAGTTCGGATTTTTGGATGAAGAGAGGTGAAGAGAAACGTTAGTAAATAAATAATTAAATAGAATAAGAAAAGAGATGGAGGAATTTCGAAAATAATTTTGAAAAAGAGGTTAGTATTTTCGAAAATTAAAGATAAGATAAGATTAAAATTAAAATTTAAAACAATTAATTAATTAAAAAGAATTTTTGAAAAAGGGATGAGATATTTTTGAAAATTAGAGAGGGAAAAGTAGTTAGATGGTTTTGAGAAAGATAAGAAACAAACAAAAAGTTAATTAGTTGGTTGAAAAAGATATTAAAATCAAATTTGAAAAGATAAGAAGATAAGAAGTTAGATAAGATATGATAAAAAGATAAGATAAAAAGACAAGATAGATAAGATATGGTTGAAAAAGATTTAATTTTAAAATTAAAATTAATTACTTGACTAACAAGAAACTAAAAGATAAAATTCTAGAATTTAAAGATTGAACCTTTCTTAACAAGAAAGTAACAAACTTCAAATTTTTGAATCAATCATATTACTTGTTAGTGTAATTTCGAAAATTTGATATAAAGATAAGAAAAATATTTTGAAATTATTTTGAAAAATATTTTTGGAATTTTTCGAAAATAATAAAAAATGAAAAAGATATGATTTTTGAAAAAGATTTTAAAAAGATAAGATTTTTCAAATTGAAATTTTGACTTGACTTGTAAGAAACAAATAATTTTAAAAATTTTTTGACCAAGTCAACCCAAAATTTTGAAAATTTGGAGAGAAATAAGGAAAAGATATATTTTTTTTTATTTTTGAATTTTTAGAGATGAGAGAGAAAAACACAAAAATGACCCAAAACATGAAAATTTGGGATCAAACACATAATGTAAGCAAGAACACTATGAATGTCAAGATGAACACCAAGAACACTTTGAAGATCATGATGAACATCAAGAATATATTTTTGAAAGATTTTTGATGCAAAGAAAACATGCAAGACACCAAACTTAGAAATCTTTAATGCATGGACTCTAACAAACGAAAAATGTATATGAAAAACAACAAACAACACAAAACAAGAAAACATCAAGATCAAACAAGAAGACTTGTCAAGAACAACTTGAAGATCATGAAGAACACCATGAATGCATGAATTTTCGAAAAATGCAAGAAAAATTTTTAAAGCATGCAATTGACACCAAACTTAAAAATTGACTCAAGACTCAAACAAGAAACATAAAATATTTTTGATTTTTATGATTTTATGATTTTTTTGTATTTTTATTATATTTTTTTCGAAAATATACTTTAGAAAAACGAAAATAATAAATAAAAAATATTTTTGAAAGATTTTTGAAAAGAAAATTACCTAATCTGAGCAACAAGATGAACCGTCAGTTGTCCATACTCGAACAATCCCCGGCAACGGCGCCAAAAACTTGGTGGACGAAATTGTGATCACATCAATGTAGTATTCTTTGTTGTTGTATGGAATCATTATTATGGCACTTATGTGTGGACACAAATCCGTTCAACTAACCAGCAAGTGTACTGGGTCGTCCAAGTAATACCTTACGTGAGTAAGGGTCGATCCCACAGAGATTGTTGGTATGAAGCAAGCTATGGTCATCTTGTAAATCCTAGTCAGGAGGATAAAATTATGGAATTTAGAAAATCAAATATGATTAATAAAAATAAACAGAAAATAAAATAGGATAGAGATACTTACGTAAATTAATAGTGGGAATTTCAGATAAGTGTATGGAGATGCTGTGCTCCTCTTGAATCTCTACTTTCCTATTACATTCATCCAATCCTTCTTACTCCTTTCCATGGCAAGCTATATGTAGGGCATCACCGTTGTCAATGGCTACATCCCATCCTCTCAGTGAAAACGTTCCTATGCTCTGTCACAGCACGGCTAATCAGCTGTTGGTTCTCGATCATGTTAGAATAGGATCCATTGATCCTTTTGCGCTTGTCATCACGCCCAACAATCGCGAGTTTGAAGCTCGTCACAGTCATTCAATCCCAGAATCCTACTCGGAATACCACAGACAAGGTTTAGACTTTCCGGATCCTCATGAATGCCGCCATCTATCTAGCTTATACCACGAAGATTCTGTTGGGGAATCTAAGAGATATGCGCCCGGCCTAAGGTAGAACGGAAGTGGTTGTCAATCACGCGCGTTCATAGGTGAGAATGATGATGAGTGTCACGGATCATCACATTCATCAAGTTGAAGTGCAACGTATATCTTGGAATAAGAATAAAAGAGAATTGAATAGAAAGTAATAGTAATTGTATTGAAACTTGAGGTACAGCAGAGCTCCACACCCTTAATCTATGGTGTGCAGAAACTCCACCGTTGAAAATACATAAGTGAAAGGTTCAGGCATGGCCGAATGGCCAGCCCCCATGATCTGAGAACTAATCGTCCCCAAGATATCTAATACACTAGTAAAAAGTCCTATTTATAATAAACTAGCTACTAGGGTTTACATGAGTAAGTAATTGATGCATAAATCCACTTCCGGGGCCCACTTGGTGTATGTTTGGGCTGAGCTTGATCTATCTATGAGCTGAGACGTTTATTGGAGTTGAACGCCAAGTTATAACGTGTTTTGGGCGTTCAACTCCGGGTCGTGACGTGTTTCTGGCGTTTAACTCCAGACAGCAACATGTAATTGGCGTTCAACGCCAATTTACGTCGTCAATTCCCGAATGAAGTATGAACTATTATATATTGCTGGAAAGCTCTGGATGTCTACTTTCCAACGCCATTGAGAGCGCGCCATTTGGAGTTCTGTAGCTCCTGAAAATCCATTTTAAGTGCAGGGAGGTCAGATTCCAACAGCATCAGCAGTCCTTTGTCAGCCTCCTTTTCAGAGTTTTGCTCAAGTCCCTCAATTTCAGCCAGAAATTACCTGAAATCATAGAAAAACACACAAACTCATAGTAAAGTCCAGAAATATGAATTTAACATAAAAACTAATGAAAACATCCCTAAAAGTAGCTTGAACTTACTAAAAACTATCTAAAAACAATGCCAAAAAGCGTATAAATTATCCGCTCATCAACTGATTGTTTATCATCACTTTATCTCCTAATGCAAATTTTTCAGTAGGGATTTTCTGTTTTCCTTCAATTCTATCCTCCGCCCTTGCTTGTGAAACTGCTTTGTTGTGTTTTTCTTGGCTGGTATCTTCTTTCTCACTCATACATGAAAATTGCTTAACCAACAGCAGCACATGTTCTTCAAGCTTCTTGAGTGCTTCCTCATGATGTTTGGTTTCCTGGGCTTGATTTTCCATGAGTTTTTCCATTATTGATTCCAGGTCAGCGATCCTCTTTGAATGGTTTAGATGTATGAGATGGACTGGTGGTTGTGGAAAACCTTGCGAAGGAATTTCACATGTATTGTGTGGGTAAATTGTGGGTATTGCATAGGTATTCTTCTGGTTTTATGAGTTGTCATGAAACTGAGGGTGCATGTTTTGTGAGCGTTGGTTTTGATTGGCATTATTGAATGGTTGCCTTTGGTTGTTTGCGTTCATGAATTTGCCATGGTTGAAACTTCTTAGTTCCTGATGTTGGTATTCCCCCATTCTTAGATAAGAATGTGGCTTCCATGGTGGAAATTGTGCCTTCACTGTATTCGAATGTAGAAAATCAATTTGTCTAAATATTGACTCCAATTGTTGCTGAGTTTGATGGTGCAGCTGTTTGTTTTGATTCATGATTGCCTTCATTCCTTCAAGATTTGTCACTTCCTTTTCTGAATTTGCATTCTCTGGTTTCTCCAACGAGTGTTGATTGTTGACTCCTTTGTCATTGAAATTTGTAGTTCCTTGGGTGGTTGTTGTCGCTTTGAGTAAGCCATCTGAAAAGTAATCCACTGCTTTCCTTGTTTCTGGGGTTAATCCTTCATAGAAGGCTTGGAAACCCACTTTGTCACTTGCTTTCTTGTATCTTTCCCATGCTTTAAAGAGTGGTTCTTTCTCTCCCTGTAAGAATAGATGTGTCCCTTCTTTCAGCTTGATGATCTGTTGGGATGAAGAGAATTTAGCTAGAAACTTGGCAACCAAATCATCCCAGCTGGTGATACTCCCTTGGGGAAAGGTTTCAAGCCATTGTGCAGCTTCATCCCTTAGTGAGAAGGGGAATAACAAGAGCTTATAGGCATCATGATTTACACCATCGAAGTTAACAGCGTCACAAGTCCTCAGAAAAATGGATATGTGCTGTTTAGGATCCTCCAATGGGTTGCCGCCATAGGAACAATTGTTCTTGATCAGTGTAATGAGTTGTGGCTTCATGTCGTGATGTTCTTCTTCCTCAGAGATTCCTTCTTCAATAATATCCTTCCCTCTAGCTTCTCTTCTTTCCTGTGACATACAAATCAACACAAGGAACACACAATGGTATTTTTGAAAATTGAGTGCAGTTAGTTGAGATAAAACCTCAAACAGTCAGCGTGTTAATAGAAGCAAATCTTCAAACAGTTAGTGGGTTAGTCAAAAATTAAAGAAACAGAAAAGAAAAAGTGCTTGATCTAGACCTACACTTTACTTAATCATTGTCAATCTAATTCAATCCCCGGCAACGGCGCCAAAAACTTGATGTGTGGAAAACAATCCAACACAAAACTCACCGGCAAGTGCACCGGGTCGCATCAAGTAGTAAAACTCACTTAGAGTGAGGTCGATCCCACAGGGATTGAAGGATTGAGCAATTTTAGTTTAGTGAGTGATTTAGTCAAGCGAATCAAGTGTTGGTTGAGTTGTTTGCAATTGACAGAAATTTAAATTGCTTGAAATGTAAAGGGAGAGGGGAGAATTGCAGTAAATTAAATAGTAGGAAAGTAAAAGAAGCTGAAGCTTAAGATGCAAGTAATATAAAGTGCAGAAACTTAGATTGCAAGAAATGTAAATGGCTGAAACTTAAAGTGCAAGAAATGTAAATTGCTTGAATCATAAAAGGGGTTGGGAATTGGGATTGCAGAATTTAAACAAGCAAAGGTAAATTGCAACAAACAGAAAAGCAGAAGATGAATTGAATTGAAGTAGGTCTCAAACAGAAGAGTGAAATGCCTTGGAGAATTTAAAACAGAGAAGCAGTGCTTAATTTGCAGCAAATTGAAAGTGGTTGAAGATCTCAGGAGTGGAAGAGACTAGATAACAAGTCTAGATCTCAAATCCTTCCTTGATCCAACAAGAACAGTTGCAAAAGAAAATAAAGGTAAGCAAGTTGCAGAAAGAGTAGAAGAAGAAGCAATGAACCGAAAGTATAATTCAATTTTGCAGAAAATTAAAGAAGAGATCTCAAGGTGAGATTGAAACAGAAGTTCTTCAATTCTTCACCCAAGATCCAAGACAATGAAAGTAGAGAGTGCTCAAGCAAGAACAAGGAAGAACAGAGATCAATTCTCCTCCCTAATTCTCTAAGATCTAAATTCAAAAGTAAAAGCTCCCAATTAAAATGCAAAATTCAAAGTAAAGTCTAGAGGTTCCAAAGTAAAAAAAGGTTTTCTAATTACGTCAAACTAGCTCCTATTTATACACTTTCTATTCTTGGATTTTGGGATTTGGATGGGCTTTTGATTTGGTGAAGAAATGAATTACGTTGGATTTTTAATTGAATTTCAGCCCAAGTTGAGATGTGCTCCCAGGAGGATGCTCAGCTCACAAGTTGAGCTGAGCATTGAGGCCTTGTGTGTATTTGCCTTGTACCGTGCCAAGCATCAGGGGAATGCTCAGCTCACAAGTTGAGCTGAGCATTGGTGCCTTGGTGCCAATTTGGTGCGCGTCTTGTGCTGCTGGCCCATGTCTTGGTGCGCGCTCCACTCCCCTGGCCGTGCCGAGATGCTTGCGTGATGCCCATGAAGTAGCACTCTGCTCACTAAGTGAGCTGAGCATTGGCTCTTCCAAGGGAAGGTCCTTGGTTCGAAACCCATGGGAAGCATGCGCTGAAGCTTTTCCTTGGTTTTCTTGTGGTGCCTTGCTTCCTTGCTTCCTCAAGGTGTGGGGTTCGAACCTTGGGGAATGCATTTTGGCCATTTTTGGCTTATTTTCCTTGTGAGTAGCGCCTCCCTCATCCCCCTTGGTCATGGGTTCAAGTCTTGGGGCATGCACTTGCAACTTGTTTTCTTTGAATTGTTCCTCAATGCTTTCGACAATGCTCACTTGGTGAGCTGAGCATTGTTTTTCTTTTCCTTGTTTCTTGGCTTCCTATTGTGCTCAGCTCACAAAGTGAGCAGAGCATTGTGCCTTGGTCCCATGGGAGTGAGTGTAGCGCTCACTTAGTGAGCATTGTACTCTTGGAGTGAGCTTCAAGGTTTCATGTGCCACACTTCCTCCTTTCTTTGCCACACTTTTTCTTCCTTGAGTCACACTTTTTAGGCCACGGTTTCTTCTTTTATTCTTTTCTTCACAAACAATTAATCAAAACAACCAATCAAAGTATCACCAAATTCACAAGGTTTATAAATCATTAAAATGCAATTAAATTTAGCCTAAACCTCATGATTTAGCATCAATTATATGGTGGTTGTTTGATTCAAAGAAACCATGCATTTCCATTCCAAATCACTTACTTAAAATGCAAGAAAGTGCATAAAACCTAATGAAAACAAAGAAAAAGACTAGTGAAACTAGGCTTAGATGACTTGTCATCAGCGGACTCTAGCAAAGCTGAGTCACAATCTGAAAAGGTTCACCCAGTTATGTGTCTGTGGCATTTATGTATCCGGTGGTAATACTGGAAAACAAAGTGCTTAGGGCCACAGCCAAGACTCATAAAGTAGCTGTGTTCAAGAATCAACATGCTTAACTAGAAAAGTCAATAACACTATCCAAAATTCTAAGTTCCTAAGAGAAGCCAATCATTCTAAACTTCAAAGGAAAAAGTGAGATGCCAAAACTGTTCAGAAGCAAAAAGCTACAAGTCCCGCTCATCTAATTAGAATTAATATTCATTGATATTCTGGAATTTATAGTATATTCTCTTCTTTTTATCCTATTTGATTTTCAGTTGCTTGGGGACAAGCAACAATTTAAGTTTGGTGTTGTGATGAGCGAATAATTTATACGCTTTTTGGCATTGTTTTTAGGTAGTTTTTAGTAAGTTCAAGCTACTTTTAGGGATGTTTTCATTAGTTTTTATGTTAAATTCACATTTCTGGACTTTACTATGAGTTTGTGTGTTTTTCTGTAATTTCAGGTAATTTCTGGCTGAAATTGAGGGACTTGAGCAAAACTTTGAAAAAGGCTGACAAAAGGACTGCTGATGCTGTTGGAATCTGACCTCCCTGCACTCGAAATAAATTCTCTGGAGCTACAGAACTTTAAATGGGGCGTTCTCAACGGCGTTGGAAATTAGACATCCAGAGCTTTCCAGCAATATATAATAGTCCATACTTTATTCGAAAATTGACAACGTAACTTGGCGTTGAACACCAAGTACATGCTGCTGTCTGGAGTTAAACGCCAGAAACACGTCATGATCGGAGTTGAACGCCCAAAACACGTTATAACTTGGAGTTCAACTCCAAGAAAAGCCTCAGCTCGTGGATAGATCAAGCTCAGCCCAAGCATACACCAAGTGGGCCCCGGAAGTGGATTTATGCATCAATTACTTACTCATGTAAACCCTAGTAGCAAGTCTAGTATAAATAGGATAATTTACTATTGTATTAGACATCTTTTGACAGTTTAATCTCTTGACTATTTAGTCTTTGATCATTCGGTCTTTTGATCATTCAGGGGGCTGGCCATTCGGCCATGCCTGAACCTTTCACTTATGTATTTTCAACGGTGGAGTTTTTGCACACCATAGATTAAGGGTGTGGAGCTCTGCTGTACCTCAAGTTTCAATACAATTACTATTACTTTCTATTCACTTCTCTTTTATTCTTATTCCAAGATATACGTTGCACAACACTTTGATGAATGTGATGATCCGTGACACTCATCATCATTCTCACCTATGAACGCGCATGACTGACAACCACTTCCGTTCTACTCTCGGCCGGGCGCATATCTCTTAGATTCCCCAATAGAATCTTCGTGGTATAAGCTAGATAGATGGCGGTATTCATGGGGATCCGGAAAGTCTAACCTTGTCTGTGGTATTCCGAGTAGGATCCCGGGAATCCGGAAAGTCTAACCTTGTGTGTGGTATTCCGAGTAGGATTCCGGTATTGAATGACTGTGACTAGCTTCAAACTCCTGAAGGCTGGGCGTGATGACAAACGTAAAAGAATCAAGGGATTCTACTCCAACCTGATTGAGAACCAACAGATGATTAGCCGTGCAGTGACAGCGCATTTGGACCATTTTCACTGAGAGGATGGGATGTAGCCATCAACAAGGGTGATGCCTCCAGACGATTAGCCGTGCAGTGACAGTGCATAGGACCATTTTTCTGAGAGGATTGAAAGTAGCCATTGATGATGGTGATGCCCTACATACAGCTTGTCATGGAAAGGAGTAAGAAGGATTGGATGAAAGCAATAAGAAAGTAGAGATTCGAAAGGATTCTAGCATCTCCACACGCCTATCTGAAATTCCCACTATTGATTTACATAAGTATTTCTATCCCTTTTTATTTTCTATTTATTATTAATTTTCGAAACCCATAACCATTTAATCTGCCTAACTGAGATTTACAAGGTGACCATTGCTTGCTTCATACCAACAATCTCTGTGGGATCGACCCTTACTCACGTAAGGTATTAATTGGATGACCCAGTACACTTGCTGGATAAGTTGAACGGAGTTGTGGAAAGAAAGTGCTGAGTTAATTTTTATGCACATGCCAAAGAGCCATTATTGTTGATCACAATTTCGTCCACCAACATCCACCCTGACAAAATCATGGAGATCTTTAGGCTGCCTCAGCTGAAAGATGACCCAGACTCCTTTAATTGGAGAATGATGAGAACAAACAAGGGCCTGGACAAGATTCTAGAGGATATATGCATCCCTGGAGCCAGGTGGACCACCAGCACCACGGGTGTCCCAAATCAACTTAAGAGAGAAGATCTTAAATCAGTAGCCAGAGGCTGGCTGGACTTCATTGGGCGTTCCATATTGCCCACTAGCAACCGTTCTGAAGTCACTATTAAAAGAGCAGTGATGATTCACTGCATTATGTTGGAAAAAGAAGTAGAAGTTCATCAGTTAATTTCGTGTGAACTCTACATAATAGTAAACAAGAAATCCAAAGACGCCAAGTTGGCTTATCCAAGCCTAATTTCTATGCTCTGCAAAGATGCCGGAGTAAGGATGGGAATAACTGAGTATATCTTAGTTGAGCGGCCAATTACTAAAATATCAATGGAAAAACAACAGTTGCAGGATGACCCCATCAAGAGGAGAGCACAGGAATTCCTCCCAGAAATCCCTCAATTTGAATACTGGGAGCATCTTGAGGCATCTGTTTCCAAGTTGCAAGAAGCTATGGACCAAATAAAGGAAGAACAGAATAATCAAAATAGCATGCTTTGCAAATTGCTTAGGGAACAAGAGGAGCAAGGGCGTGACTTAAGGGAACTGAAGCGTCAGAAATTAATTCTTGAAGGACCAAGCACCCCATAGACTAGAGGAACATCCACTTCCCAAAATACAGGTTGTTAAGTTCTAATTTTAGCTTTAACTCTGAGATAGTTATTGTTATAGGAATTTACCTTAGAAGATATATAGGAGTAGTGGTAATTAGTATATCTATTTTGATTTTATTTTCAATTAAGTTATAATTTATTTTTCTCATCATCATCAAACATGAATAAAATAGTAGATTTTTAGAATAAAGAGGTAATTTATATTTTTTGAGTTCTTAATAAGAAAAATTATAATTAATTATATGTGGTGGCAATACTTTTTGTCTTCTGAATGAATGCTTGAACAGTGCATATTTTTTATCTTGAATTTCATAAATGTTAAAATTGTTGGCTCTTGAAAGAATGAGGAACACGAAAAATATTATTGATGATCTGAAAAATTATGAATTTGATTCTTGAAGCAAGAAAAAGTAGTGAAAAAAAAATAGAGAGAGAAAAATTACAAGGAATTCACGTCCCATGAGGTCCTTTAGGTCCTCAATAGGGAACTCCTTCTTGTCTGGGGGACGTCCCATGAGGTCTTCCTCATTGGAATTCACATCCTCCCCTTCCTCTCCAAGTTCGGCCATTTTGATTATGTCAATAGCCTTGCACTCTCTTTTCGGATTTTCTTCAGTATTGCTTGGGAGAGTACTAGGAGGAGTTTTAGTGATTTTCTTACTCAGCTGGCCCACTTGTGCCTCCAAATTTTTGATGGAGGACCTTGTTTCACTCATGAAACTTAAAGTGGCCTTAGACAGATCAAAGACTATGTTTGCTAAGCTAGAGGAGCTCTGATCAGAATGCTCTGTCTGTTGCTGAGAAGATGATGGAAAAGGCTTGTTATTGCTAAGCCTGTTTCTTCCACCATTATTAAAGTCTTGTTGGGGCTTTTGTTGATCCTTCCATGAGAAGTTTGGATGATTTCTCTATGAAGAATTATAGGTGTTCCCATAGGGTTCACCCATATAATTCACCTCTGCAAGTGCACGGTTCTCAGGATCATAAGCTTCTTCTTCAGAAGATGCCTCTTTAGTACTGTTGGATGCATTTTGCCATCCATTCAGACTTTGAGAAATCATGTTAACTTGCGGAGTCAATATTTTATTCTGAGCCAATATGTCATTCAAAGCATCAATTTCAAGAACTCCCTTCCTCTGAGGCATCCCATTACTCACGGAATTCCTCTCAGAAGTGTACATGAATTGGTTATTTGCAACCATGTCAATAAGTTCTTGGGTTTCTGCAGGTGTTTTCTTTAGGTGAATGGATCCACTTGCAGAATGGTCCAGTGACATCTTAGAGAACTCAGATAGACCATAATAAAATATATCCAGAATGGTCCATTCTGAAAGCATGTCAGAAGGACACCTTTTAGTCTTCTGCTTGTATCTTTCCCAAGCATCATAGAGGGATTCACTATCTTTTTGTTTGAAGGTCTGAACATCCACTCTAAGCTTGCTCAGCTTTTAAGGAGGAAAAAACTTAGCCAAGAAGGCCGTGACCAGCTTATTCCAAGAGTCCAGGCTATCTTTAGGTTGTGAGTCCAATCATGTTCTAGCTCTGTCTCTTACAGCAAAAGGGAATAGCATGAGCCTGTAGACTTCAGGATCTACTCAATTAGTCTTAACAGTCTCACAGATCTGCAAGAACTTAGTTAAAAACTTATAAGGATCTTCTGATGGAAGTCCATGAAACTTGCAGTTCTGTTGCAGTAGAGCAACTAGTTGAGGTTTCAGCTCAAAATTATTTGCTCCAATGGCAGGGATTAAGATGCTTCTTCCATCAAATTTGGAAGTAGGTGTAGTATAGTCACCAAGCATCCTCCTTGCGCCTCCACCATTATTGTTGGGTTTGGCCATGTCTCTCTCTTTTTCGAGATTCTCTGCAAGGTTTTCTTTGGATTGTTGTGCTTTAGCTTCTCTTAGCTTCTTCTTCAGAGTCCTTTCAGGTTCCGAATCTGCTTCAACAAGAATGTTCTTGTCCCTGCTCCTACTCATATGAAAAAGAAGATGACAGAAAAAGAAGAGGAATCCTCTATGTCACAGTATAGAGATTTCTTTATGTTAGTAGAAGAAGAAAAGAATAGAAGAAGGAGAAAAAAAATTTGAACACAGAAGAGAAGAGAGGGTTCGAATTTTTGAGATGAAGAGAAGTGTTAGTAATTAAATAAATAAATAGAAAGAGATGAGAGAGAGAGTTTGGAAAATTAATTTTGAAAATGGGTTAGTGATTTTCGAAAATTAAGAGAAGAAATAAAATTAAAATTAAGATTTGAAACAATTAGTTAATTAAAAATACTTTTGAAAAAGGGTGAGGTAATTTTCGAAAATTAGAAAGAGAAAAGTAGTTAGGTGGTTTTGAAAAAGATAAGAAACAAACAAAAAAGTCAATTAGTTAGTTGAAAAAGATTTGAAAATCAATTTTAAAAAGATAAGAGGTTAGAAAAGATATTTTAAAATTAAATTTTTGAAAAAGATATGATTGAAAAGATATTTTTAAAAATATTTGATTTTTAAAATTAAAATTGATTACTTGACTAACAAGAAACTAAAAGATATGATTTTAGAATTTAAAGATTGAACATTTCTTAACAAGAAAGTAACAAACTTCAAATTTTTTAATCAATCACATTAATTGTTAGTAAAGTTTTTGAAAATTTTAAATAAAGATAAGAAAAAGATTTTGAAAAATATTTTTAAATTTTCGAAAATCATAAAAAAATTGAAAAAGATTTGATTTTTGAAAAAGATTTTGAAAAGATAAGATTTTTAAAATTGAAATCTTGACTTGACTAACAAGAAACAACTTATTTTAAAAAATTTTTGACTAAGTCAACCCAAAATTTCGAAATTTATGAGAGAGATAAGGAAAAGATATTTTTTTTATTTTTGAATTTTTAATGATGAGAGAGAAAAAAAAAGATGTCATATTTGTGTTTTTCTCCTTTTTTTTTTTGAATAAACAGTAAGATTGACACAAGACATGAAAAATTAGGATCAAAACACATAATGCATGCAAGAACACTATAAATGTCAAGATGAACACCAAGAACACTTTGAAGATCAAGATGAACATCAAGACTTATTTTTAAAAAATTTTCAAGAAAAGAAAATATACAAGACACCAAATTTTGAAATTTTTCATGTTTAGACACTATGAATGCAAAAAGGCATATGAAAAACAACAAAAGACAGAAAACAAGAAAATATGAAGATCAAACAAGAAGACTTATCAAGAACAACTTGAAGATCATGAAAAACACCATGCATGGATTTTTTGAAAAATGCATAAATTTAAAAAACATGAAATTAACACCAAACTTAAAAATTGACACTAGACTCAAACAAGAAACACAAAAATATTTTTGGTTTTTTATGATTTTATTAATTTTTTTGGTTTTTTCGAAAATAATTTTTGGAAAAACGAAAACAAAATAAAAAAATTTTTTTGAAAGATTTTTGAAAACTTTTTGAAAAGAAAATTACCTAATCTGAGCAACAAGATGAACCGTCAGTTGTCCAAACTCGAACAATCCCCGGCAACGGTGCCAAAAACTTGGTGCACGAAATTGTGATCATCAACAATGGTGCCAAAAACTTGGTAGCGCTCTCAAACGTGAATCACACTTTGTCACAACTTTGCACAACTAACCAGCAAGTGCACTGGGTCGTCCAAGTAATACCTTACGTGAGTAGGGTCGATCCCACAGAGATTGTTGGTATGAAGTAAGCTATGGTCATTTTGTAAATCTCAGTTAGGCGGATTCAATTGGTTATAATGGTTTTCGAATATAAAGGTAAATAAAGCATAAAATAAAGATAGAGATACTTATGTAATTCATTAGTAAGAATTTCATATAAGTGTATGGAGATGCTTTGTCCCTTCTGAATCTCTGCTTTCCTACTGCCTTCCTTCAATCCTTCTTACTCTTTTCCATGGCAAGCTGTATGTAGGGCAGCACCGTTGTCAATGGCTACTTCCCATCCTCTCAGTGAAAATAGTCCAAATGCTTTGTCACAACACGACTAATCATCTGTCGGTTCTCGATCATGTCGGAGTAGAATCCATTGATTCTTTTGTGTCGGTCACCACGCCCAACAATTGTGAGTTTGAAGTTCGTCACAGTTATTCAATCCTTGAATCTTACTCAGAATACCACAGACAAGGTTTAGACTTTCCAGATTCTCAAAAGTGGCAGCCAAAGGGTTCTAGCTTATACCACGAAGATTCTGATCAAGGAATCTAAGACATATGCGCTCGGTCTAAGGTAGAACGGAAGTGGTTGTCAAGCACGCGTTCATAAGGACGGATGATGATGAGTGTCACGGATCATTACATCCATCAGGTTGAAGGGCAGCGAATATCTTAGAATAAGAATAAGCATGAATTGAATAGAAAATAGTAGTAATTGCATTAAAACTCGAGGTACAACAGAGCTCCACACCTTAATCTATGGTGTGTAGAAACTCCACCGTTGAAAATACATAAGTGATGGTCCAGGCATGGCCGAATGGCCAGCCCCCAAAATGTGATATGAATTCGAAATTAGGGAAAAGGACCCTCAATACAATAGTAAAAAGTTCTATTTATACTAAACTAGCTACTAGGGTTTATAGAGATAAGTAATTGATGCAGAAATCCACTTCTGGGGCCTACTTGGTGTGTGCTTGGGCAGAGCTTGAGCTTTACACGTGCAGAGGCTTCTCTTGGGGTTAAACGCCAAGTTGTAACGTGTTTTTGGCGTTTAACTCTGGTTTGTGACGTGTTTCTGGCGTTTTACTCCAGAATGCAGCATGGAACTGGCGTTGAACAAAGTATGGACCATTATATATTGCAGGAAAGAACTGGATGTCTACTTTCCAACGCCATTGAGAGCGCGCCATTTGGAGTTTTGTAGCTCCATAAAATCCATTTCGAGTGCAGGGAGGTCAAATTCCAACAGCATCAGCAGTCCTTTCACTTGAATCTCCTCTACAATTAGAGGTCAACTAAGTGAAGCAAGACTTAATTGTTATCATCATTGAAGGAAACTATAGTGATAGAACTTCTAATGTTAACCTTTGGCCAAGTCCTTTAATATTGATTGTTTGTTATCCACTTTTGCTAGCTTGAACTAGTACATCAATCTTCAAAAACCATAACAAAAGCTTCCTAATTAATAACATGCATTCTATTGTAATTCCAAGGGAGGACGACTTCGGAGATTAATACTCTCGATTGTAGATTGTAGAACTGTTTGATGTGAGATTTGAATGTCGATTAGACTATACTCACGATTGTATTCACTATTAAATTCTATATCGACATACAAAATTTTGTTTATCAATGATGTGCTTAAAATTAGAACAAAGGGGAATTAAAGGCTCAAAAAGTGGTTTACAAGGGTAGATGTTAGGGATGGCCATATAGGTTTGTGAGTTCAATTTCAAAGATGGTCTCAATCATACTAAATACAATTCAAAACATCAAATATAGGACATATAGACTAAAGTAAATCTAAGATCACAATCATAAAAAGAGTTTAACACACAAGAACAAAATTTGTGGTTGGAAATATGCAACCACACAATTAAAGCTCAAATCTCACTAGGTATTTGTTCAAGCTCTTTTCTATGTTCTATAAATATACTTCAAGCAAGTTCACAAATAAGTTTTCAAATCTAATGAATGGAACACCCGAAAAGGGATTTCTTGAAAATTCTTTGTCGTTTTAACCAAACTTCTTTATTCTACTAAGCAACATGCAAATATAACTACAATAAAATTATAAGCAAGCTAAGATATATACAAGCAAAACAAGCAAAGCAAAATGTAATGAAATACTAACAAATAATGCAAGTGTCTGGGAAAAGAAATTTTTACCTCCTTGAAGTTAGCGATCCTCCCCCACACTTAAATAATGCACGGTCTTCCGTGCATGCACACAATCTGAGGGATGAAAGGCTTTGAGGCTCCACCTTCAGTGGGTGGGCTCCGGGGGCTCCGGTTGCTCTGTATAAACAAATAAACAACAATTGAGGAGAAGTTAGATGTGTATGGTATGATAAAAGACAATGCGTGTATTCTAAATGCACGCACAATTTAGAACACAACACATTGGTCGGGTAACATGATAACCACAAAAGCAAAGGAAAGCATGTTCCTCAATCAAGTAGCCTAGGTTGCAAGTAAAGAATAAGCAAATCTTAAGGCACAAGCAACCCTAGGTAACTACAACTAAAGTGAATTGAATGTATATGATATTGGATATTGAAATTGTGCAAGTGAAAGTGCAAAATTAATAGAAAATGGCACAATTAACAATAACCAATTCAAAGATGAAAAGCAAACTACTTATTCATCCTTAGGTGTAACGAAATAATCACATGTATAAGGTGCTTGTTACAAAAAGTGACAAGTCTTGATAAGAATCAAGTCAAGTCGACTCAAAAAATGTAAAGCATTGACAAGGAACAAATACCTTGTTATGTGATTAAATTCACTTAAAACCCATGATGACTAAATAGTTCAACTCAATTCACTAAGGAAAAGTGCACAATTCACGATTGAGATGCCAAACAAGGATATAGTCTAACACATATGGTAGCTACAACACATGCATTAAACTCACAATTCATCTAGGCAATCAAACAATGACTTAATACATAGTTCACATATTCATTAAATCAAAATTCAAGCAAGAAGCAACCCAATAATCATCAAGCAAACACTTGCAATTTATTTAATTAATAAGCAACTAAAGCAAAACTAATATAATTATCACAAAGGAAAATTAAAAGCAAACAAAACAAAGTAGAGCAAGTAGAGAAGAGGGCAAAAGCAAGAGAAGAGAAGGGTGGAAGAAAGAAGAAGAGAAGAAGTAGAGAGAAGCAAAGAAGAGAAGTGTAGTGGTGAGGAAATTGGGGCGTGCGTACGCACAGGTACATGTGCGTATGCACACCAGGTGGAAAATGCGGTTGTGTGCGCGCACAACAGCGTGAAGGCACTGCGAACAGAAAGAGCATCACGACCTGTGTGGACACTTAAGGTCTTGTACGCGCGCACAGAAGGGAGATGAGGGGGGTGTGCCCACGCACAAGGGGTGCGTGTGCTGCGAGCAGAGGGGGTTCCAAAGGTTGTGCGTGCGCACAGAGCTATGCGCACGCACAGGTATGTGTTTTTTTGCATAGAATGAAGCCTCAACATTGCCAGCTATCACGCCTTCTGTGCGTACGCACACAGGTCTGTGCGCACGCACAAGTGGCAAAAAGTGGGGGATGCGGAGGCACAAGGCGTGCGAATGCTCCCAACAGAGGAGGCACAAGCTGGTGTGCGCGCGCACAGAACACGAAAATTGGGGTTGTGTGCGTACGCACAGGTGTGTGCGCACGCATATGCTCTGTTTTTCTCAAAAATATTTAGTGCTCTAAGGCACCAAACTTGATGTCCAAAATAGTTTTTCAACCCCTAAAACATATTATTCATCAAAAACACATGATCAAAGCTAAAAGTTAAGCAAATTAAGATTGAAATTAAACTAAACCTAAGCTATCTACAAGAGACAAAATGTAATAAACTGAAACTATGTAGAAAGAGAGGGTTAGAAAGGTGTTACCATGGTGGGGCGTCTCCCACCTAGCACTTTCATTTATCGTCCTTAAGTTAGACTTATGGAGAGCTTTAATGAAGACTTGTGCTTGTATTCATCATGGAGCTTCCAATAAGGCTAAAATCTCCACAATTCCCAATTGATTGCACCAAGCTTGGATGGAGTGTCCAACAAGCTATGAGCTCCCAACAAGAAAAACAAAAAGCAACAAGAAAAACATATTCACAATAGCAAACAAGAACCAAGATATTCACATATTAACATATTCACAATAGCTAAAAATAAGCAAGCAACATGTGTACAATCAACCAAAAATAAGCTATTTACATATTAACATATTTACAATAGCCAAAAACAACACCATTGTAACTCCCCGGCAATGGCGGCAAATTTGATGAACAAGAATTTACTCTCGATCTAGATTTTCACAAAATAGAATTCCATCATTGAAAGTATAGTCTAGACCAACAATTAAACCCCACATCAAATAATAAATTCAAGTACAAAATAACCGAGAGTATTAAACCTCGGGTCGTTCTCCCTAAGAGTTGCAATTAAGTGTTCATCATTGGCTATGAGAGAGAGCATGGGGGATTGGGAATGCAAGATAGGCAAGGGAATGTAAATAGCAAGAAAGTAAATAATCATGCAAGAATTTAAAAGAAAGCAAATAAACATGCAAGGAATGTAAATGGCAACTCTTGGCAAGAATTGGGGAGTTTAGGTTTCCTATCCTAGTTGTGGACCACAAACATGGCAATTGTGTGGAATCAATCCAAACTAGTCAATCCTCCTTGAGAATTAGTCAAAAGAGTGTAATTGATCTCAATCCATAAGTCCTAGTCAACTCACTAATTAACTTAGTGAAAGACTAGCATCAATGGAAACTAAATCAATTAACTATTCTCACACAATACGGAATGGACAACCACAACTCAATTCCACCCAAACATCTAATTTCTCAACCAAGAGTGTGAAAACTTAACATGCAAGAGATTAAAAGTCAAAAGCAATAAAAGTCAAAGCAAGTAAAAATAAAGTGCAAGAAACCTCTTGACAAGTAATTGAGAGCTAAGGTCACCTATCCTTGCCATTGACCACAAATACATGATGATTATGAAGAGTTAATCCTACTTAGTCAGCCCTACATCGAGGATAAGTCAAATAGGCATAGTTGATTCCAATCCCTAAGTCCTATGTCAACACTAAGGGTCACATAGAGTCAAGGGAAACCAAATTAACTAACTACTCTAATATATCAAACAAGAATGGACAACAATGACTCAAGGATCACCAAAGTCAACCATTTCAAGGCAAGAGTGGAAAAAAACTAAGTAAAAACTAAGCCAAGCATTTTATCAAACACTTGGTGTGCATGAAAATAAAATAATTTTAAATTACATTAAAAATAAAAGCTAACTACCAAAATCAAGAAAATGACAATAACAATTAAAGAAAGCATTAAATGACATGGAAACATAAATTTGCATTAATTAAAATTAAATTCATCAAAAGTATCCATAAACATAAAAGTGACAAAATAAGGAAATCACAAGAGAAATGAAGAAGAACAAGGTAGAATAACATTGAAAACATAAATGAAACTACACTAGAATAAGAATTAAAAGCTGAAATTAAAAGGAAATTAATAAAAAAAACCCTAATTCTAGAGAGAGGGGGAGCTTCTCTCTCTAGAAACTAAGAGAAAACATAATAAAAGCTAAACCTATAGTTGTCAGAACCAAACCGGCCGGTTCGACCGGAAAACCAATAAACCGGACCTTATGCCGGTCAGGTCCGGTATTTGGACCATCTAAGGTAGAGAACCGGTACGAACCAGTGAAAAGAGAACTTTTGTATGGTCTAGAATTCAGAATAAATTCCTGTTGCAAGTATAGCTTCTAAACCAACAAAAGTCCTTTCTTACAAACTTTTTGGTTGTCACAAGTAACAAACCCAATAAAATTTATAAACCGAAGTATTCAAACATCGGGTCGTCTTCTCAAGGAATTGCAGGGAGGTGTATTTTATTATTAGTTATGGAAAACAGTGTTTTGGGTTTTGGAAAGGGTTTTGAGCAAGAGAAATGGGTTGCAGAAATTAATAAATTAATAATTAATAAAACTCTTGGCAAGGTATGAAAACTGGAAGTCCTATCCTAGTTATCCTTATCAATGGTGATGAGAATTATACTTTTGCTCCCACTAAGTCAACCTCTAACTATGAAGGTCAGTTAAGTGGACCAATTAATTTAATACCTAAAGTCCTAGTCAACTCCCTAAGGAAAGACTAGAGTTATAGGACTCTAAGTTAATCAGCAAAGATAATAATTATCAATCACGATGAGTTTGACAACTCAAGAGTTACCAATTAATCAACCAGAACCAAGAATATAGAAAGCTAAATTAAAATCATAAATATCTTGAATACCTCAAATTGAATGAAGATGTCAATTCTAACATGGAAAAGTTCATAAGCCAATTGGGCAACATAAATTAAATACAAATAAAAGCTCCAGAGTAAACAAAAATAGAAGAGAAACATAAATTATTGAACCTGGTACGAAGAAACAATCCTAATGACTAAAAGAAATCCTAATCCTAAAACCTAAGAGAGAGGAGAGAGCCTCTCGCTCTAAAAACTACATCTAAATTATGAAAAGTGTATTCTGAATGTATCATGATGAATTAATGGATTCCCCCACTTTATAGCCTCTAATCTGTATTTTCTGGACTTGGATCTGGGCCAAAAAGGGCTTCAGAAACCGCTGGGAGCATTTTCTGTAATTTCTGATGCGTGGCATCTGTCACGCGTCCGCGTGGGTCACGCGGTCGCGTCATCTGGAGTTTTCCTTGTCACGCGTTTGCTTCGATCATGCATCCGCATCATCTGTGTTCTGCTTAAAGCGCACGGCCGCGTCAGTCACGCGTTCGCGTCGCCCCCTTTTCGCGTTGGCATGCGGGCGCGTCGTCCACGCATCCGCGTCGCTGCCAGTTCCTTCAAAAACTCCATTTTGTGCTTTCCTTCCATTTTCGTATGTTTCCTTTCCATCCTTTAAGTCATTCCTGCCTTAGAAGCTCTTCAACTACTCAACACACAAATTACGGTATCGAATGATAATAAAGGGTAATTAAAATAATTACTTTAAAGCATAGAAAACATGTTTTCAATTAAAGCACAAAATCCAGAAGGAAAACGTAAACTCATGTAATTAGTATGAATAAGTGAATGAAAGATTGATAAAATCCACTCAATTGAGCACAAGATAAACCATAAAATAGTGGTTTATCAACCTCCCCACACTTAAACATTAGCATGTCCTCATGCTAAGCTCAAGAGAAGCTATAAGAGTGAAGGCAGAATGGTGGGATTTATGAAATGGAACCTATTTATATGAATGCAACTAAATGCAAAATGCTTTTACCTACTTGGTTAAAAGTAAACAAACTCTCCAAGATAAACATAAATTGGATTTCACTAATTCAAATCATAAAAATGAAGTACAAATAACTTACAAGAAGAAGATATCTCATGAAAGCCGAGAACAAGGAATCGAGCATCGAACTCTCACCGGAAGTGTATGCACTCTAATCGCTCAGGTGTTTAAGGTTCGATTCTCTCAATTCTCTACTAATCTTGATTTCTAAGGCTTGCTCTTCATCTAACAATCAACAAAAATTTAATGCACCAATACACAAATCAAGAGGTCTTTTAAGGGTTGTAATGGGGTTAGGGTCAAGGTAGGATTGTATTTGGTCAGGTGGACTAAAATCTGAATCCTCAATTAACCTAAACTTCCCACCTAACTTAAGACAATCCATTTAATTAAAATGCAGAATCTAACTTCCCATTAACTGTATTTTCCACATATTCATGCATCCTAAATTTGAGTACAACACATATGCATTGATACCAACACTTACTTTGGGACATTTTGTCCCTTTTTATTAATTGCTCTTCTTCTTTTCTTTTTCACTTTTTTTTCTTTTCTTTATTTTTTTCTATTATTATATTTTTTTCTTGTTTTTCTCAATGCATATGAAAAAAGTATTGAATGCAATAATATGTGTTCAACTATTATTTTGCACATTTTCACAAAAATATACAACACCCAATTACTCAAACCAAATGTTTTCAAACCCAACTTCCCCATACTTAAATCAAGAGCACTTTTACTAGTCTAAGTTAACCAAGGATTCAAATTAAGGACATTATTGTTTTCCTCTTAGAGTTAGTAATGAGCTAAAGTAAAGAACAAATGGGTAAAATAGGCTCAAATTGGTTTGCAAAGGATAACGAAAGGGTAAGGCCATATGGGTATGTAAGCTTAGTGAAACAAGGCCTCAATCATATAAGTGCATGCATACATCAAATAATAGAAATATAGAATTAAGAAAGACAAATATCACAATTTTAGAGAGAAAAATGCACACAAAAATAAAATATATTGGTTGATAAAATGCAACCAATCAAATAGGCTCAAAATCTCATTGGTTTTGTGTTCGAGCTCTAAACCATGTTCCAATATAATATTTCTTCAAACAAGTTTTACAAAAAGTTTTTAATTTAAATTAGTGAAATACTATAAAAGGTTTCTTGAAAAAGAAAATATTACTTCAACCAAGTGGTAAAATATGCACAAAATCAAACAAACATGCAAATGAAACAACTAATTTAAACGTTGGTGTTGAGACAGGAAGGTACTAACCTACGGAGATCGGTATCGACCTCCCCACACTTAAAGAGTGCACCGTCCCTAGTGCATGCAAAGCTGTACAGGTTGGCGGGGGTTGTGGCTCCTCAGCTGGTGCTCTTAGTAGAGTCTTTCTCTTTACCCTTCTTGGTGGCCATCCTGAAAAGGGAGAAGAGAAAGGGACATGAAGTCAAAGGGATAGAGTAGAGAGGAGGGCAGTATGAGTGATAATCATGCCAAAGTAAAGAAGAATGTCGTTAACACATGGTCGCGACTCCATGAAATTAGGACAACAATGGAAACAGGGCATGATAAATTGAGGCAATTAGATGCAAGATGTTTATTGGCATGCTGGCAACGGCGCCATTTTGAAGAGAGAACTTTTGTGTGGTCTAGAATTCAGAATAAATTCCCATTGCAAGTATAGCTTCTAAACCAACAAAAGTCCTTTCTTACAAACGTTTTGGTTGTCACAAGTAACAAAACCAATAAAATTTATAAACCGAAGTATTCAAACCTCGGGTCGTCTTCTCAAGCAATTGCAGGGAGGTGTGTTTTATTATTGGTTATGGAAAACAATGTTTTGGGTTTTGAAAAGGGTTTTGAGCAAGAGAAATGGGTTGCAGAAATTAATAAATTAATAATTAATAAAACTCTTGGCAAGGTATAAAAACTGGGAGTCCTATCCTAGTTATCCTTATCAATGGTGATGAGAATTATACTTTTGCTCCCACTAAGTCAACCTCTAACTATGAAGGTCAGTTAAGTGGACCAATTAATTTAATACCTAAAGTCCTAGTCAACTCCCTAAGGAAAGACTAGAGTTATAGGAATCTAAGTTAATCAGCAAAGATAATAATTATCAATCACGATGAGTTTGACAACTCAAGAGTTACAAATTAATCAACCAGAACCAAGAATATAGAAAGCTAAATTAAAATCATAAATATATGGAATACGTCAAATTGAATGAAGATGTTAATTCTAACATGGAAAAGTTCATAAGCCAATTGGGCAACATAAATCAAATACAAATAAAAGCTCTAGAGTAAACAAAAATAGAAGAGAAACATAAATTATTGAACCTGGTATGAAGAAACAATCCTAATGACTAAAAGAAATCCTAATCCTAAAACCTAAGAGAGAGGAGAGAGCCTCTCTCTCTAAAAACTACATCTAAATTATGAAAAGTGTATTCTGAATGTATCATGATGAATTAATGGATTCCTCTACTTTATAGCCTCTAATATGTGTTTTCTAGACTTGGATTGGGCCAAAAAGGTCTTCAGAAACCGCTGGGAGCGTTTTCTTTAATTTCTGATGCGTGGCGTCTGTCACGCGTCCACGTGGGTAACGCGGTCGCGTCATCTGGAGTTTTCCTTGTCACGCGTTTGCTTCGTCCACGTGTCTGCGTCGCTGCCAGTTTCTTCAAAAACTCCATTTTGTGCTTTCCTTCCATTTTCGTATGTTTCCTTTCCATCCATTAAGTCATTCCTGCCTTAGAAGCTCTGCCACTACTCAACACATCACGGCATCGAATGGTAATAAAGGGTAATTAAAATAATTACTTTTAAAGCATAGAAAACATGTTTTCAATCATAACACAAAATCTGGAAGGAAAACATAAACTCATGCAATCAGTATGAATAAGTGTATGAAAGATTGATAAAATCCACTCAATTGAGCACAAGATAAACCATAAAATAGTGGTTTATCAACTGGTCAAACCCGGTGTGAACTGGTGAAAATCGGTCAAATCCGGCGAAAACCAGACCGGTTCGGGCTGCTCGGTCAACGTTGAAGGGGAATCTACAATGGACCAACGATCTGCAACTCCACCATGCTCTAAATCCTCCAGCGCTTCCAAGGGTCAAACTTGTAATGATTTTTGGAAAATTTTCTAAAATGCGCAAGCATGCTTCTACCACCAAGCTGAAATGTTTCTCATCAATTAATATACAAATTATAATACATATAGCATATTTTCTTTTCACTTATATTCAATTTATTTTAATTTCAAAGTCACTCATTTTTAAATCAATTACATTTTATTTAACTATAAATTTTATTAAATATATACAAATTAAAAAGATAAACAAAAAATTTAATTAATCACAATTTATTTTTTTAATGATTATATGATATCTATTAATATTATTTTTTAATATATTATTTTATTTTTTGTCTTCATATAAGGTTGATAGTTAAAAATTGTTAGATGATATTTAGTTAAACTAGTCAAATAATTAAATTTTATATAATTATTTTATTATATCGAGTTAACCGGTTGAACCAGTGACCCAGTAACCTCACCGGTTCGATTACCGGTTCGATTCTGACAACTATGGCTAAACCTAATTGCCCCCCTTTTGTCCATCTTCAATTTGGTCTTAAATAGCTTCAGAAATGAGTTGGATTGGGATTTGGAGCCCCAGAAATCGCCTCCAGCGGTTTCCAATTACTGAGCTCACGTGCAGGGACCTGTGCAGACGCATGTGCGTCCGCACACTTGCTGAATCTTGACTTGTGTGTACGCACAAGTACTTGTGCGTACGCACACTTAGACTTATGTCCACTATAGGAAATTCCATATCATTTTAAAGCCCCAGACGTTAGCTTTCCAATGCCGCTGGAACCGCCTCATTTGGGACCTCTGTAGCTGAAGTTTTGATGAATTTAGTACTGAAAGGTCAGGACTGACAGCTTTCCAAATCCCATTTCTTCATGGTTTCTTCCCCTTTACATGCTCTTCTCCTCTCTTATCCAACCCATGCTTGCCTTGGAAACCTAAAATCACTTAGAAATACATCAAGGCACCAAATGGTATTAAAGTGAATAGAATTGATTAAAATTAAGTACAAAAGAGCATGTTTTCACTTTTAAGCACAATTTAGGAAGAAATCTCAAAAGCATGCTATTTGGATGAATAAATGTGGGTTTATGTGATGAAATCTGCTCAAATCAAACCAAAATATATCGTAAAATATGGCCTCATCAGTCGGTCTGGACTATGCTTACAACGGAATTATTTTGTAAAATTCCAAACTAACATAATGCCTGAAAGCCTCGACATAGGGGGAAGGCCCAAAATGCCTTGTCAAACAGTCACGCAGCATAAGGTGCCCATCATAGTAGGGTGCAATGCTAATCTCACATATAGTTCCAGAACAGCAACTCTGCAACGCTTATAGCAACCTCGGCACTTTAT
Source organism: Arachis stenosperma (assembly GCF_014773155.1). Taxonomy (NCBI): domain Eukaryota; kingdom Viridiplantae; phylum Streptophyta; class Magnoliopsida; order Fabales; family Fabaceae; genus Arachis; species Arachis stenosperma. The sequence continues at coordinate 40,685,288 of NC_080383.1, read as the reverse complement.
TGTAAGACTCCTCCCAGTCACCGTATATCTGTGCAATCGCTTTTTTCTTTGCCATCTAGTCCTTCCTGTACGAGGGTTTGAAGTGATAGCTCTGCCTAACTGCACCTTGTAGCACTGAGATGCTGACGGAAGAGTTTGATTGTATCCATGGTAAGATGACACGGTAGATGAGACTGTTGTCCAACTGTCGGTAGTCCTACGAAACTATACTTGCAACGAGATTTCAATTGTGAAATTCTAAACCATCAAAAATTCGCTCATCAAACTACACATAAACTATTTTATTCTGCATCAATTTTTTATTATGTGCCATGCTTCGTTGAGTTCATTCTACTTGCGTGATAACTCGTGCAATGCATAGAATTCATGTAATTTAAAGATTTAAAAAAAAATACTAAGATATAACTAAAATATATTCTATAAAAATACGTATGTTGTATTAAATTTCAATAATAACAAAATTATCACTACATTAAAATAAAGTAATAGAATATATCAATTATTCAATATGTTAATGAATGCTATAACATGTTTTTTAAGATAATAAAATATAATAAAAATTGTTAGACACTAAAAAAAAAGTCCGATAGAGATGTAATTTACTATTATGTATAATCTTGAAAACATAGATTGTTAAGATACCTATTGATAGGAAAACAAAATATTTACAACACATATAAATTTATCCATTAATTAAAAAACAAAATATTTACAAAACAGTTTAACATATAGTTCAAAATATCTATCAAATAGAGTAATACATAGAAGGCCTTTTTTATAAGGTCTAAGATCGTTCAATCGACAACTCTATCTGGCGGTTATGTAGGGAGTAGAGTGGTGCACGAAATTGTGATCACTACAACTTCGCACAACTAACCAGCAAGTGCACTGGGTCGTCCAAGTAATAAACCTTACGCGAGTAAGGGTCGATCCCACGGAGATTGTTGCTATGAAGCAAGCTATGGTCACCTTGTACATCTCAGTCAGGCAGACTCAAATGGGTATAGTGATAAACGAATAAAGCATAAAGATAAAGATAGAGATACTTATGTATATCATTGGTGAGAGCTTCAGATAAGTGATGAGCGGATAATTTGTACACTTTTTGGCACTGTTTTTAGTATGTTTTTGGTAGTTTTAGTTAAGTTCTTAGTATATTTTCATTAGTTTTTAGTTAAAATTCACTTTTCTGGACTTTACTATGAGTTTGTGTGTTTTTCTGTGATTTCAGGTATTTTCTGGCTGAAATTGAAGGTTCTGAGCAAAAATCTGATCCAGAGACTGAAAAGGACTGCAGATGCTGTTGGATTCTGACCTCCCTGCACTCGAAGTGGATTTTCTAGAGCTACAGAAGCCCAATTGGCGCGCTCTCAACGGCGTTGGAAAGTAGACATCCTGGGCTTTCCAGCAATATATGATAGTCCATACTTTGCCCAAGATTTTATGGCCCAAACCGGCGTTCAAAGTCACCTCAAGAAATTCCAGCGTTAAACGCCGGAACTGGCACCTAAATGGGAGTTAAACGCCCAAACTGGCATAAAAGCTGGCGTTTAACTCCAAGACAAGTCTCTACACGAAAATGCTTCATTGCTCAGCCCAAGCACACACCAAGTGGGCCCGGAAGTGGATTTTTATGTCATTTACTCATCTTTGTACACCTTAGGCTACTAGTTCTCTATAAATAGGACTTTTTACTATTGTATTTGATGTCTAAGAATCTTGGTAGCTATCTTCTAATTTTATGCTATCTTAGATCATTTGGGAGGCTGGCCTCACGGCCATGCCTAGACCTTGTTCTTATGTATTTTCAACGGTGGAGTTTCTACACACCATAGATTAAGGTGTGGAGCTCTGCTGTACCTCGAGTATTAATGCAATTACTATTGTTCTTCTATTCAATTCCGCTTGTTCTTTGTCCAAGATATCACTTGTTCTTCAACTTGATGAAGGTGATGATTGACACTCATCATCATTCTCACTCATGAGCAAGGTGACTGACAACCATTCTTGTTCTACAAGCATTTGAGGCTTAGTGAATATCTCTTGGATTTCTGATTGCATGATGCATGGTTGATCGCCTGACAACCGAGTGCTCGCCTGACAAACGAGCCAGCCATTCCGTGAGATCAGAGTCTTCGTGGTATAGGCGAGAACTGATGGCGGCATTCAAGAGAATCCGGAAGGTCTAACCTTGTCTGTGGTATTCTGAGTAGGATTCAATGATTGAATGACTGTGACGTGCTTCAAACTCCTGAGGGCGGGGCGTTAGTGACAGACGCAAAAGAATCACTGGATTCTATTCCGGCCTGATTGAGAACCGACAGATGGTTAGCCTATGCTGTGAGAGAGCATCAGGGACGTATTTCCAATGAGAGGATGGGAGGTAGCCATTGACAACGGTGAAACCCTACACAAGCTTGCCATGGAAAGGAGTAAGAAGGATTGGATGAAGACAGTAGGAAAGCAGAGAGACGGAAGGGAAGGCATCTTCATGCGCTTATCTGAAGTTCCTACCAATGAATTACATAGGTATCTCTATCTTTACCTTTGTGTTATTTTCGTTCATCACCATATCCATATGAGTCTGCCTGACTAAGATTTACAAGGTGACTATAGCTTGCTTCATACCACCAATCTCCGTGGGATCGACCCTTACTCGCGTAAGGTTTATTACTTGGACGACCCAGTGCACTTGCTGGTTAGTTGTGCGAAGTTGTGTTTATGCCATGGTATTGAGCACCAAGTCTTTGGAGCCATTACTAGGGATTGTTTATGTTTTGAAAAGTATTGATCACAATTTCGTGCACCAAGTTTTTGGCGCCGTTGCCGGGGAATTAAATGTCCTAACTACGGTTTCGCATTTGTTCCCTGCAATAACAGTGCCAAATTTTTGATCCGGCAACAACACCAAGTTTTTGGCGCTGTTGCCGGGGATTGTTCTTGTGTATGGACAACTGACGGTTCATCTTGTTGCTTAGATTAGGCATTTATTTTTTTCGAAATTCTTGAAGATGAATTCTAGAGTTTCATGATGATTTGCTGAAATCTGGCTGGCTGTAAAGCCATGTCTAATTTCATTGGACCGAGGTTTCAACTTATCATCACAAGAGCTTGTTGATCGTGCTTTTGGAGCAGTGATCTGCTAAGGCTTGGTTGGCCTTTGGCCATGTCTAGTGTTTTGGACCGAAGCTTTCTTTGAAAGCTTGGCTGGCTGTGAAGCCATGTCTAATTCCTGGACCGAAGTCTTAGACTAGCATTGCACTGATTCCTGGAATTCTCATTAAGAATTTTGATATCTTTTTCCACTTAATTTTCGAAAATCACAAAAAAATTCACAAAAACCATAAAACCAAAAATATTGATGTTCAGTTCATCTTAAGTTTGGTGTCAATTGTGTCTTCAAGGATCTTCAAGTAATTCTTGATGATTTCTTACTCTGATCTTTGAATTCTTTTGACTTGAGTGTTTATGTGTCTCATATAGTGTCAGTAGTATACAAACTGCTAAGTTTGGTGTCTTGCATGCATTGTTATTTGATTCTTGTTGCATTTTGATTATTAAAATCCAAAAATATTTTTTTTGTGTCTTTTCAAGTCAATAATACAGAGAATTGAAGATTCAGAACATACTGCAGAGGAATTATACAGAAAAAGCTGGGCATTCAAAAATGCCCAGTGAAGAAGGCAGACTGGCGTTTAAACGCCAGCCAGGGTACCTGGTTGGGCGTTTAACGCCCAAAAAGGGTGCATTTTGGGCGTTAAACGCCAGAATGGATACCATTCTGGGCGATTAACGCCAGGATGGTGCTAGGGGGAAGATTTTGTTTTTCAAATCAAATTTTTTTCAAGTTTTCAAAGTTTTTCAAAAGCAAATCTTTTTCAAATCATATCTTTTCAATCAAATGTTTTCAAAATCAATTTCTTTCCATTTTCAAAGATACTTACTAACAATTAATGATTTGATTGAACATTTTTTGCCTTTTCTGTTGAGGAAGGTTTTATGTTTGAATCATATCTTTTCTTGTTAGGCAAGTCATTAATTTTTAAAATCATATCTTCTCAAATTGTTTTCAAATCATATCTTTTAAAATTGTTTTCAAATCATATCTTTTTAATCACATCTTTTTCAAAATAAGTTTTCAATCAAATCTTTTTAATTTCTAATTCCAAAATCTTTTTCAAAAATCACTTACTTCTTTCCCACTTTTGTTTTCGAAAATCAATTAGTGTTTTTCAAAAATGTTTTCAAAATATTCTAATTAATTTTCGAAAAATTACTTCCCTCCTTCTCACATCATTCTATTTATGGAGTACCACTCCTTCTCAATGCACAATTCGAACCTTATCTAATTAAAGTTCGAATTCTTCTTCTCCTTCTTCTTTCTATTTCTCTTTTCCTCTAACACCTCAAGGAATCTCAATACTGTGACATAGAGGATTCCACATTTTCTTGTTCTCTTCTCTTTCATATGAGCAGGAGCAGAGACAAAGGCATTCTTGTTGAAGCTGACCCTGAACCCGAAAGGACTTTGAAGAGAAAGCTAGGAGAAGCCAAAGCACAACTCTCTTTAGAGGATCTGACCGAATTCTTCAAGGAAGAAGAAGACATGGAAGCCGAAAACAACAATAATGCAAACAATGCAAGGAAGGTGCTGGGTGACTTTACTGCACCCACTCCCGACTTCTATGGGAGAAGCATCTCTATCCCTGCCATTGGAGCAAACAACTTTGAGCTTAAACCTCAATTAGTTTCTCTAATGCAACAGAATTGCAAGTTCCACGGACTTCCAATGGAAGATCCTCATCAGTTCTTAGCTGAATTCTTACAAATCTGTGACACAGTCAAGACTAATGGGGTAGACCCTGAGGTCTATAGACTGATGCTATTCCCTTTTGTTGTAAGAGACAGAGCTAGAATATGGTTGGACTCTCAACCTAAAGAAAGCCTGGACTCTTGGGAAAAGCTAGTCAATGCCTTCTTGGCAAAGTTCTTTCCACCACAAAGATGAAGTAAGCTTAGAGTGGAAGTCCAAACCTTCAGACAGAAGGATGGAGAATCCCTCTATGAAGATTGGGAAAGATACAAACAATTGATCAGAAGATGTCCTTCTGACATGCTTTCTGAATGGAGCATCATAGGTATTTTCTATGATGGTCTCTCTGAACTATCTAAGATGTCCTTGGATAGCTCTGCTGGAGGATCTCTTCATCTGAAGAAGACGCCTACAGAAGCTCAAGAGCTCATTGAAATGGTTGCAAATAACCAATTCATGTACACTTCTGAGAGAAATCCTGTGAACAATGGGACAAGTCAGAAGAAAGGAGTTCTTGAGATTGATACTCTGAACACCATTTTGGCTCAGAATAAAATATTGACTCAACAAGTCAATTTGATTTCTCAAAGTCTGTCTGGAATGCAAAATGCACCAAGTAGTACTAAGGATGCTTCATCTGAGGAAGAAGCTTATGATCCTGAGAACCCTTCAATGGAAGAGGTGAATTACCTAGGAGAACCCTATGGTAACACCTATAATTCTTCATGGAGAAATCACCCAAATCTCTCATGGAAGAATCAAGAGAGACCTCAACAAGGTTTCAATAATAATGGTGGAAGAAACAGGTTTAACAATGGCAAACCTTTTCCATCATCTTCTCAGCAACAGACAGAGAATCCTAAGCAGAACCCCTCTGACTTAGCAACCATGGTCTCTGATCTAATTAAAACCACTCAAAGTTTCATGAATGAAACAAGGTCCTCCATTAGAAATTTGGAGGCACAAGTGGGACAGCTGAGCAAGAAAGTTACTGAACTCCCTCCAAGTACTCTCCCAAGCAATACAGAAGAAAATCCAAAAGGAGAGTGCAAAGCCATAACCATGGCCGAATATGGAGAGGAAGGGGAGGAAGTGAACGCCACTGAGGAAGACCCCAATGGGCGTGCATTGACCTCCACTGAGTTCCCTAATGAGGAACCATGGGAATCTGAGGCTCAAAATGAGACCATAGAGATTCCATTGGACTTACTTCTGCCTTTCATGAGCTCTGATGAGTATTCTTCCTCTGAAGAGGATGAGTATGTCACTGAAGAGCAAGTTGCTAAATACCTTGGAGCAATCATGAAGCTAAATGACAAGTTATTTGGAAATGAGACTTGGGGGGATGAACCTCCTTTGCTCACCAAAGAACTGGATGACTTGTCTAGGCAGAAATTACCTCAAAAGAGATAAGATCCTAGAAAGTTTTCCATACCTTGTACCATAGGCACCATGACCTTCAAGAAGGCCCTGTGTGACTTAGGGTCAAGTGTAAACCTCATGCCTCTCTCAGTAATGGAGAAGCTAAGGATCTTTGAGGTACAAGCTGCAAAAATCTCACTAGAGATGGCAGACAACTCAAGAAAACAAGCTTATGGACTTGTAGAGAATGTTTTGGTTAAGATTGAAGACCATTACATCCCTACTGATTTCATAGTCCTAGAGACTGGGAAATGCATGGATGAAACCATCATCCTTGGCAGACCTTTCCTAGCCACAGCAAAGGTTGTGATTGATGTTGATAGAGGTGAACTGATCATTCAAGTGAATGGAGAATCCTTTGTGTTTAAGGCTCAAGGATATCCCTCTGTCACCATAGAGATGAAGCAAGAAGAGCTTCTCTCAAATCAGAGTCAAGAAGAGCCCCCACAGTCAAACTCTAAGTTTGGTGTTGGGAGGCCACAACCAAACTCTAAGTTTGGTGTTGAACCCCCACATTCAAACTCTAAGTTTGGTGTTGGGAGGTTCCAACATTGCTCTGAGTATCTGTGAGGCTCCATGAGAGCCCTCTGTCAAGCTACTGACATTAAAGAAGCGCTTGTTGGGAGGCAACCCAATGATTATATTTTACATATTTTCTTTTGTTATTTTATTTTATTTTGTAGGTTGATGATCATAAGAAGTCACAAAATTAATTGAAAAAGCAAAAACAGAATGAAAAACAGGAAGAAAAACAGCACACCCTGGAGGAAGATGCTGCTGGCGTTCAAACGCCAGTAAGCCTAGCAGTTGGGCGTTTAACGCCCAGTCTGGCACCATTCTGGGCGTTTAACGCCAGAAAGGGGCACCAGACTGGCGTTAAACGCCAGAAAAGGGCAAGAACCTGGCGTTAAACGCCAGGAATGGGCACCAGCCCGGCGTTTAACGCCAGCAATGGCTCAAAACGTGAATTTTGATGCCATTTGGTGCAGGGATGACTTTTCCTTGACACCACAGGATCTGTGGACCCCACAGGACCCCACCACCACTCTCTCTCTTCTTCCCCCATTCACCAATCACCTCAACACCTCTTCCCTAAAAACCCTTCACCTATCAAATCCCATCTTCTCTCACCACTCACATCCTTCATAAAACCCACCAACCTCACCCTTCAAATTCAAACCACTTTCCCTCCCAAACCCACCCATAATGGCCGAACCTCATCTCCCCTCTCTCCTATATAAACCCTTCTTAACCCCTTCATTTTCACACAACCTAAACCACACTTCTCCCCCCTTTGGCCGAATACACCACCATCTCCCTCTTCCTCATTTCTTCTTCTTCTACTCTCTTCTTTCTTCTTTTGCTCGAGGACGAGCAAACATTTTAAGTTTGGTGTGGTAAAAGCGTTGCTTTTTCGTTTTCCATAACCATTTATGGCATCCAAGGCCGGAGAAACCTCTAGAAAGAGGAAAGGGAAGGCAAAAGCTTCCACCTCCGAGTCATGGGAGATGGATAGATTCATCTCAAGGGTGCATCAAGACCACTTCTATGAAGTTGTGGCCTTGAAGAAGGTGATCCCTGAGGTCCCCTTTTCACTCAAAAAGGGTGAATATCCAGAGATCCGCCATGAGATCCGAAGAAGAGGTTGGGAAGTGCTTACCAACCCCATTCAACAAGTCGGAATCTTGATGGTTCAAGAATTCTATGCCAATGCATGGATCACCAAGAACCATGATCAAAGTATGAACCCGGATCCAAAGAATTATCTCACAATGGTTCGGGGGAAATACTTGGATTTTAGTCCGGAAAGTGTGAGGGTGGCGTTCAACTTGCCTATGATGCAAGGAGATGAACATCCTTACACAAGAAGGGTCAACTTTGATCAAAGGTTGGACCAAGTCCTCACAATCATATGTGAAGAGGGCGCACAATGGAAGAGAGATTCAAGAGGCAAGCCGGTTCAATTGAGAAGGCATGACCTCAAACCCGTGGCTAGAGGATGGTTGGAGTTTATCCAACGCTCAATCATTCCCACTAGCAACCGGTCCGAAGTTACTTTAGACCGGGCCATCATGATCCATAGCATCATGATTGGAGAAGAAGTGGAAGTTCATGAGGTCATAGCCCAAGAACTCTACAAGGTGGCAGATAAGTCCTCTACCTTAGCAAGGTTAGCCTTTCCTCACCTCATTTGTCACCTCTGTTATTCAGTTGGAGTTGACATAGAGGGAGACATCACCATTGATGAGGATAAGCCCATTACCAAGAAAAGGATGGAGCACACAAGAGACCCCTCTCATCATGAGATCCTTGAGATGCCTCAAGGGATGCACTTTCCTCCACAAAACTTTTGGGAGCAACTAAACACCTCCCTAGGAGAATTGAGTTCCAACATGGGACAACTAAGGGTGGAGCACCAAGAACACTCCATTCTCCTCCATGAAATAAGAGAAGATCAAAGAATCATAAGAGAGGAGCAACAAAGGCAAGAAAGAGACATTGAGGAGCTCAAGCACTCCATAGGACCTTCAAGAAGGAAGAGCCGCCATCACTAAGGTGGACCCGTTCCTTGATTTCCTTGTTCTTTATTCTTCTGTTTTTCGAATTTTAGTGCTTATGTTTATCCATGTTTGTGTCTTATGATCATTAGTGTCTTAGTGTCTATGCCTTAAAGTTATGAATGTCCTATGAATCCATCACCTTTCTTAAATAAAAACGTGCTTAATTGAAAAGGAAAAGAATTGCATGAATTTTGAATTTTATAACAGTTTAATTATTTTGATGTGGTGGCAACACTTTTGTTCTCTGAATGTATGCTTGAACAGTGCATATGTCTTTTGAATTTGTGGTTCATGAATGTTGGCTCTTGAAAGAATGATGAAAAAGGAGACATGTTACTGAGGATCTGAAAAATCATAAAAATGATTCTTGAAGCAAGAAAAAGCAGTGAATACAAAAAAAAAAGCAAACGAAAAAAAAAGGGGAGAAAACGAAAAAAAAAGAGAAAAGAAGAAAAAGAAAGAAATAAAGTTGTGATCCAAGGCAATAAGAGTGTGCTTAAGAACCCTGGACACCTCTAATTGGGGACTTTAGCAAAGCTGAGTCACAATCTGAAAAGGTTCACCCAATTATGTGTCTGTGGCATGTATGTATCCAGTGGTAATACTGGAAGACAGAGTGCTTTGGGCCACAGCCAAGACTCAATAAAGTAGCTGTGTTCAAGAATCATCATACTTAACTAGGAGAATCAATAACACTATCTGGATTCTGAGTTCCTAAAGAAGCCAATCATTCTGAGTTCCAAAGGATAAAGTGAGATGCCAAAACTATTCAGAGGCAAAAAGCTAAAAGCCCCGCTCATCTAATTAATACTGATCTTCATAGATGTTTTTGGAGTTCATTGCATATTCTCTTCTTTTTATCTTATTTGATCTTCAGTTGCTTGGGGACAAGCAACAATTTAAGTTTGGTGTTGTGATGAGCGGATAATTTGTACACTTTTTGGCACTGTTTTTAGTATGTTTTTGGTAGTTTTAGTTAAGTTCTTAGTATATTTTCATTAGTTTTAAGTTAAAATTCACTTTTCTGGACTTTACTATGAGTTTGTGTGTTTTTCTGTGATTTCAGGTATTTTCTGGCTGAAATTGAAGGTTCTGAGCAAAAATCTGATCCAGAGACTGAAAAGGACTGCAGATGCTGTTGGATTCTGACCTCCCTGCACTCGAAGTGGATTTTCTGGAGCTACAGAAGCCCAATTGGCGCGCTCTCAACGGGGTTAGAAAGTAGACATCCTGGGCTTTCCAGCAATATATGATAGTCCATACTTTGCCCAAGATTTGATGGCCCAAACCGGCGTTCAAAGTCACCTCAAGAAATTCCAGCGTTAAACGCCGGAACTGGCACCTAAATGGGAGTTAAACGCCCAAACTGGCATAAAAGCTGGCGTTTAACTCCAAGACAAGTCTCTACACGAAAATGCTTCATTGCTCAGCCCAAGCACACACCAAGTGGGCCCGGAAGTGGATTTTTATGTCATTTACTCATCTTTGTACACCTTAGGCTACTAGTTCTCTATAAATAGGACTTTTTACTATTGTATTTGATGTCTAAGAATCTTGGTAGCTATCTTCTAATTTTATGCTATCTTAGATCATTTGGGAGGCTGGCCTCACGGCCATGCCTTGACCTTGTTCTTATGTATTTTCAACGGTGGAGTTTCTACACACCATAGATTAAGGTGTGGAGCTCTGCTGTACCTCGAGTATTAATGCAATTACTATTGTTCTTCTATTCAATTCCGCTTGTTCTTTGTCCAAGATATCACTTGTTCTTCAACTTGATGAATGTGATGAATCCGTGACACTCATCATCATTCTCACTCATGAACAAGGTGACTGACAACCACTTTTGTTCTACAAGCAATCAAGGCTCTAGTGTTTATCTCTTGGATTCCTGATATACGATGCATGGTTGATCGCCTGACAACCGAGTGCTCGCCTGACAAACGAGCCAGCCATTCCGTGAGATCAGAGTCTTCGTGGTATAGGCGAGAACTGATGGTGGCATTCAAGAGAATCCGGAAGGTCTAACCTTGTCTGTGGTATTCTGAGTAGGATTCAATGATTGAATGACTGTGACGTGCTTCAAACTCCTGAGGGCGGGGCGTTAGTGACAGACGCAAAAGAATCACTGGATTCTATTCCGGCCTGATTGAGAACCGACAGATGGTTAGCCTATGCTGTGACAGAGCATCAGGGACGTATTTCCAATGAGGATGGAGGTAGCCATTGACAACGGTGAAACCCTACACAAGCTTGCCATGGAAAGGAGTAAGAAGGATTGGATGAAGACAGTAGGAAAGCAGAGAGACGGAAGGGAAGGCATCTTCATGCGCTTATCTGAAGTTCCTACCAATGAATTACATAAGTATCTCTATCTTTACCTTTGTGTTATTTTCGTTCATCACCATATCCATATGAGTCTGCCTGACTAAGATTTACAAGGTGACCATAGCTTGCTTCATACCACCAATCTCCGTGGGATCGACCCTTACTCGCGTAAGGTTTATTACTTGGACGACCCAGTGCACTTGCTGGTTAGTTGTGCGAAGTTGTGTTTATGCCATGGTATTGAGCACCAAGTCTTTGGAGCCATTACTAGGGATTGTTTATGTTTTGAAAAGTATTGATCACAATTTCGTGCACCAATAAGCGAATGAAGATGCCTTCCCTTCCGTCTCTCTGCTTTCCTACTATCTTCATCCAATCCTTCTTACTCCTTTCCATGGCAAGCTTATGCAAGGGTTTCACCGTTGTCAGTGGCTACCTCCCATCCTCTCAGTGAAAATGTTCCTATGCTCTGTCACAGCATATGGCTAATCAGCTGTCGGTTCTCGGTCAGGCCGGAATAGAATCCATTGATTCTTTTGCGTCTATCACTAACGTCCCGCCTGCTAGGAGTTTGAAGCACGTCACAGTCATTCAATCATTGAATCCTACTCAGAATACCACAGACAAGGTTAGACCTTCCGGATTCTCTTGAATGCCGCCATCAGTTCTCGCCTATACCACGAAGACTCTGATCTCACGGAATGGCTGGCTCGTTTGTCAGGCGAGCACTCGGTTGTCAGGCGATCAACCATGCATCGTATATCAGGAATCCAAGAGATAAACACTAGAGCCTTGATTGCTTGTAGAACAAAAGTGGTTGTCAGTCACCTTGTTCATGAGTGAGAATGATGATGAGTGTCACGGATCATCACATTCATCAAGTTGAAGAACAAGTGATATCTTGGACAAAGAACAAGCGGAATTGAATAGAAGAACAATAGTAATTGCATTAATACTCGAGGTACAGCAGAGCTCCACACCTTAATCTATGGTGTGTAGAAACTCCACCGTTGAAAATACATAAGAACAAGGTCAAGGCATGGCCGTGAGGCCAGCCTCCCAAATGATCTAAGATAGCATAAAATTAGAAGATAGCTACCAAGATTCTTAGACATCAAATACAATAGTAAAAAGTCCTATTTATAGAGAACTAGTAGCCTAAGGTGTACAAAGATGAGTAAATGACATAAAAATCCACTTCCGGGCCCACTTGGTGTGTGCTTGGGCTGAGCAATGAAGCATTTTCGTGTAGAGACTTGTCTTGGAGTTAAACGCCAGCTTTTATGCCAGTTTGGGCGTTTAACTCCCATTTAGGTGCCAGTTCCGGCGTTTAACGCTGGAATTTCTGTAGGTGAGTTTGAACGCCGGTTTGGGCCATCAAATCTTGAGCAAAGTATGGACTATCATATATTGCTGGAAAGCCCAGGATGTCTACTTTCCAACGCCGTTGAGAGCGCGCCAATTGGGCTTCTGTAGCTCCAGAAAATCCACTTCGAGTGCAGGGAGGTCAGAATCCAACAGCATCTGCAGTCCTTTTGAGTCTCTGGATCAGATTTTTGCTCAGATCCCTCAATTTCAGCCAGAAAATACCTGAAATCACAAAAAAACACACAAACTCATAGTAAAGTCCAGAAAAGTAAATTTTAACTAAAAACTAATAAAAATATAATAAAAGTAACTAAAAGATACTAAAAACATACTAAAAACAATGCCAAAAAGGGTACAAATTATCCGCTCATCACAACACCAAACTTAAATTGTTGCTTGTCCCCAAGCAACTGAAGATCAAATAGGATAAAAAAAAGAAGAGAATATGCAATGAACTCCAAAAACATCTATGAAGATCAGTATTAATTAGATGAGCGGGGCTTTTAGCTTTTTGCCTCTGAATAGTTTTGGCATCTCACTTTATCCTTTGGAATTCAGAATGATTGGCTTCTTTAGGAACTCAGAATCCAGATAGTGTTATTGATTCTCCTAGTTAAGTATGATGATTCTTGAACACAGCTACTTATTGAGTCTTGGCTGTGGCCCAAAGCACTCTGTCTTCCAGTATTACCACCGGATACATACATGCCACAGACACATAATTGGGTGAACCTTTTCAGATTGTGACTCAGCTTTGCTAAAGTCCCCAATTAGAGGTGTCCAGGGTTCTTAAGCACACTCTTATTGCCTTGGATCACAACTTTATTTCTTTCTTTTTCTTTCTTTTCTTTTTTTCGGTTTTTTTTTTGTTCGCTTGCTTCTCTTTTTTTTTTTTTGTATTCACTGCTTTTTCTTGCTTCAAGAATCATTTTTATGATTTTTCAGATCCTCAGTAACATGTCTCCTTTTTCATCATTCTTTCAAGAGCCAACATTCATGAACCACAAATTCAAAAGACATATGCACTGTTCAAGCATACATTCATAGAACAAAAGTGTTGCCACCACATCAAAATAATTAAACTATTATAAAATTCAAAATTCATGCAATTCTTTTCTTTTTCAATTAAGAACAGTTTTTAAGAAAGGTGATGGATTCATAGGACATTCATAACTTTAAGGCATAGACACTAAGACACTAATGATCATAAGACACAAACATAGATAAACATAAAGCATAATTTTCGAAAAAACAGAAAATTAAAGAACAAGGAGATTAAAGAACGGGTCCACCTTAGTGATGGCGGCTTGTTCTTCCTCTTGAAGGTCTTATGGAGTGCTTGAGCTCCTCAATGTCTCTTCCTTGTCTTTGTTGCTCCTCTCTCATGATTCTTTGATCTTCTCTAATTTCATGGAGGAGAATGGAGTGTTCTTGGTGCTCCACCCTTAGTTGTCCCATGTTGGAACTCAATTCTCCTAGGGAGGTGTTAATTTGCTCCCAATAGTCTTGTGGAGGAAAGTGCATCCCTTGAGGTATCTCAGGGATCTCATGATGAGAGGGGTCTCTTGTTTGCTCCATCCTTTTCTTGGTGATGGGCTTGTCCTCATCAATGGGGGTGTCTCCCTCTATGTCAACTCCCATTGAATAACAGAGGTGACAAATGAGATAAGGAAAGGCTAACCTTGCCAAGGTGGAAGACTTGTCCGCCACCTTGTAGAGTTCTTGAGCTATGACCTCATGAACTTCCACTTCTTCTCCAATCATGATGCTATGAATCATGATGGCCCGGTCTAGAGTAACTTCGGACCGGTTGCTAGTGGGAATGATTGAGCGTTGAATAAACTCTAACCATCCTCTAGCCATGGGCTTGAGGTCATGCCTTCTCAATTGAACCGGCTTCCCTCTTGAATCTCTCTTCCATTGTGCGCCCTCTTCACATATGACTGTGAGGACTTGGTCCAACCTTTGATCAAAGTTGACCCTTCTAGTGTAAGGATGTTCATCTCCTTGCATCATGGGCAAGTTGAATGCTAACCTTACATTTTCCGGACTAAAATCCAAGTACTTCCCCTGAACCATTGTAAGATAATTCTTTGGATCCGGGTTCACACTTTGATCATGGTTCTTGGTGATCCATGCATTGGCATAGAACTCTTGAACCATCAAGATTCCGACTTGTTGAATGGGGTTGGTAAGCACTTCCCACCCTCTTCTTCGGATCTCATGTCGGATCTCCGGATATTCACCCTTTTTGAGTGAAAAGGGGACCTCGGGGATCACCTTCTTCAAGGCCACAACTTCATAGAAGTGGTCTTGATGCACCCTTGAGATGAATCTATCCATCTTCCATGACTCGGAGGTGGAAGCTTTTGCCTTCCCTTTCCTCTTTCTAGAGGTTTCTCCGGCCTTGGATGCCATAAATGGTTATGGAAAAACAAAAAGCAATGCTTTTACCACACCAAACTTAAAAGGTTTGCTCGTCCTCGAGCAAAAGAAGAAAGAAGAGAGTAGGAGAAGAAGAAATGAGGAAGAAGGGCGTGGCTTTGTATTCGGCCAAAGAGGGGGAGAAGTGGTGTTTAGGTTGTGTGAAAATGAAGGGGTGAAGAAGGGTTTATATAGGAGAGGGGGGAGATGGGGTTCGGCCATTATGGGTGGGTTTGGGAGGGAAAGTGGTTTGAATTTGAAGGGTGAGGTTGGTGGGGTTTTATGAAGGATGGATGTGAGTGGTGAAGAGAAAGATGGGATTTGATAGGTGAGGGGTTTTTGGGGAAGAGGTATTGAGGTGATTGGTGAATGGGTGAAGAAGAGAGAGTGGTGGGGTTGGTGGGGATCCTGTGGGGTCCACAGATCCTGTGGTGTCAAGGAAAAGTCATCCCTGCACCAAATGGCATTCAAAATCACGTTTTGAGCCATTTCTGGCGTTAAACGCCGGGCTGGTGCCCATTCCTGGCGTTTAACGCCAGGTTCTTGCCCTTTTCTGGCATTTAACGCCAGTCTGGTGCCCCTTTCTGGCGTTAAACGCCCAGAATGGTGCCAGACTGGGCGTTAAACGCCCAACTGCTAGCCTCACTGGCGTTTAAACGCCAGTGGGTTCTTCCTCCAGGGTGTGCTATTTTTCTTCCTGTTTTTCATTCTGTTTTTGCTTTTTCAATTAATTTTGTGACTTCTTATGATCATCAACCTACAAAAAACATAAAATAACAAAAGAAAATATATAAAATATAATCATTGGGTTGCCTCCCAACAAGCACTTCTTTAATGTCAGTAGCTTGACAGAGGGCTCTCATGGAGCCTCACAGATACTCAGAGCAATGTTGGAACCTCCCAACACCAAACTTAGAGTTTGAATGTGGGGGTTCAACACCAAACTTAGAGTTTGGTTGGGGCCTCCCAACACCAAACTTAGAGTTTGACTGTGGGGGCTCTGTTTGACTCTGATTTGAGAGAAGCTCTTCATGCTTCCTCTTCATGGTGACAGAGGGGTATCCTTGAGCCTTAAACACAAAGGATTCTTTATTCACTTGAATGATCAGTTCACCTCCATCAACATCAATTACAGCCTTTGCTGTGGCTAGGAAGGGTCTGCCAAGGATGATAGTTTCATCCATGCACTTCCCAGTCTCTAGGACTATGAAATCAGTAGGGATGTAGTGGTCTTCAATCTTTACCAAAACATTTTCTACAAGTCCATGAGCTTGTTTTCTTGAGTTGTCTGTCATCTCTAATGAGATTCTTGCAGCTTGTACCTCAAAGATCCCTAGCTTCTCTATTACAGAGAGAGGCATGAGGTTTACACTTGACCCTAAGTCACACAGAGCCTTATTGAAGGTCATGGTGCCTATGGTACAAGGTATGGAAAACTTCCCAGGATCTTGTCTCTTTTGAGGTAATTTCTGCCTAGACAAGTCATCCAGTTCTTTGGTGAGCAAAGGAGGTTCATCCTCCCAAGTCTCATTTCCAAATAACTTGTCATTTAGCTTCATGATTGCTCCAAGGTATTTAGCAACTTGCTCTTCAGTGACATACTCATCCTCTTCAGAGGAAGAATACTCATCAGAGCTCATGAATGGCAGAAGTAAGTCCGATGGAATCTCTATGGTCTCATTTTGAGCCTTAGATTCCCATGGTTCCTCATTAGGGAATTCATTGGAGGTCAGTGCACGCCCATTGAGGTCTTCCTCAGTGGCGTCCACTTCCTCTTTTTCCTCTCCAGATTCAGCCATGTTTATGGCCTTGCACTTTCCTTTTGGATTTTCTTCTGTATTGCTTGGAAGAGTACTTGGAGGGAGTTCAGTAACTTTCTTGCTCAGCTGTCCCACTTGTGCCTCCAAATTCCTAATGGAGGACCTTGTTTCTGTCATGAAACTTTGAGTGGTTTTGATTAGATCAGAGACCATGGTTGCTAAATCAGAGGGGTTCTACTTAGAATTCTCTGTCTGTTGCTGAGAAGATGATGGAAAAGGCTTGCCATTGCTAAACCTGTTTCTTCCACCATTATTGTTGTTGAAACCTTGTTGAGGTCTCTCTTGATTCTTCCATGAGAAATTTGGGTGATTTTTCCATGAAGAATTATAGGTGTTTCCATAGGGTTCTCCTAGGTAATTCACCTCTTCTATTGAAGGGTTCTCAGGATCATAGGCTTCTTCTTCAGATGAAGCATCCTTAGTACTGCTTGGTGCATTTTGCATTCCAGACAGACTTTGAGAAATCAAATTGACTTGTTGAGTCAATATTTTATTCTGAGCCAATATGGCATTCAGAGTGTCAATCTCAAGAACTCCTTTTTTCTGACTTGTCCCATTGTTCACAGGATTCCTTTCAGAAGTGTACATGAATTGGTTATTTGCAACCATTTCAATGAGCTCTTGAGCTTCTGTAGGCGTCTTCTTCAGATGAAGAGATCCTCCAGCAGAGCTATCCAAAGACATCTTGGATAGTTCAGAGAGACCATCATAGAAAATACCTATGATGCTCCATTCAGAAAGCATGTCAGAAGGACACTTTCTGATCAATTGTTTGTATCTTTCCCAAGCTTCATAGAGGGATTCACCATCCTTCTGTCTGAAGGTTTGGACTTCCACTCTAAGCTTGCTCAATTTTTGAGGTGGAAAGAACTTTGCCAAGAAGGCATTGACTAGCTTTTCCCAAGAGTCCAGGCTTTCTTTAGGTTGTGAGTCCAACCATATTCTAGCTCTGTCTCTTACAGCAAAAGGGAATAGCATCAGTCTGTAGACCTCAGGGTCAACCCCATTAGTCTTGACTGTGTCACAGATTTGCAAGAACTCAGCTAAAAACTAATGAGGATCTTCCAATGGAAGTCCATGGAACTTGCAATTCTGTTGCATTAGAGAAACTAATTGAGGCTTAAGCTCAAAGTTGTTTGCTCCAATGGCAGGGATAGAGATGCTTCTCCCATAGAAGTCGGGAGTAGGTGCAGTAAAGTCACCCAGCACCTTCCTTGCATTGTTGGCATTGTTGTTATTTTCGGCTGCCATGGGTTCTTCTTCCTTGAAGAATTCGGTCAGGTCCTCAACAGAGAGTTGTGCCTTAGCTTCTCTTAGCTTTCGCTTCAAGGTCCTTTCAGGTTCAAGGTCAGCTTCAACAAGAATGCCTTTGTCTTTGTTCCTGCTCATATGAAAGAGAAGAGAACAAGAAAATGTGGAATCCTCTATGTCACAGTATAGAGATTCCTTGAGGTGTCAGAGGAAAAGAAAAATAGAAGAAAGGGGTAGAAGAATTCGAACTTGATTAGATAGAGTTCGAATTGTGCATTAAGAAGGAGTTATACTCCATAAATAGAAGGATGTGAGAAGAGGGGAAGAAGATTTTCGAAAATTAAGTTAAAAACATTTTGAAAAACTTTAATTTGATTTTCGAAAACTAAGAGTGAAAGAAATCAAGTGATTTTTGAAAAAGATTTTGAAATTAGAAGTTAAAAAGAAAGATATGATTGAAAAATTATGGTTTTAAAAAGATATGATTGAAAAGATATAATTTGAAAACAATTTAAAAAGATTTGATTTTAAAAATTAATGACTTGCCTAACAAGAAAAGATATGATTCAAACATTAAACCTTTCTCAACAGAAAAGGTAACAAACTTGAGATGTTCAATCAAATCATTAATTGTTAGTAAGTATCTTTGAAAAAAGAAAGAAATTGATTTTGAAAACATTTGATTGAAAAGATATGATTTGAAAAAGATTTGATTTTGAAAAACTTTGAAAACTTGAAAAAAAATTGATTTGAAAAACAAAATCTTCCCCCTAGTGCCATCCTGGCGTTAAACGCCCAGAATGGTATCCATTCTGGCATTTAACGCCCAAAATGCTACCTTTTGGGCGTTAAACGCCCAACCAGGTACCCTGGCTGGCGTTTAAACGCCAGTCTCTCCTTCTTCACTGGGCATTTTGAACGCCCAGCTTTTTCTGTGTAATTCCTCTGCTGCATGTTCTGAATCTTCAGTTCCCTGTACTATTGACTTGAAAATAGAGCCAAGATCAAATAAACAAGGCATGCAAGACACCAAACTTAAGATTAGACACTAGACTCAAACAAGAATCATAAATTATTTTTGGTTTTTATGATTTTGAAATTTTTTTTTTGTGCTTTTTTCGAAAATTATATGAAAATAGAAAATAAAGGTTTCAGAATTCTCAATTTGAATTTCCAGGAATCATTGCAATGCTAGTCTAAGACTCTGGTCCAGGAATTAGACATGGCTTCACAGCCAGCCAAGCTTCCAAAGAAAGCTTCGGTCCAAAACACTAGACATGGCCAATGGCCAGCCAAGCCTTAGCAGATCATCGCTCCAATAGCAAAATTGATAGAGATCAACAAGCTATTGTGATGATTAGTTGAAACCTCGGTCCAATAAGATTAGACATGGCTTCTCAGCCAGCCAGATTTCAACAGATCATCATGAAACACTAGAATTCATTTTTTAAGAACTCTGAAAAAAATACCTAATCTAAGCAACAAGATGAACCGTCAGTTGTCCATACACAAACAATCCCCGGCAACGGCGCCAAAAACTTGGTGCACGAAATTGTGATCACTACAACTTCGCACAACTAACCAGCAAGTGCACTGGGTCGTCCAAGTAATAAACCTTACGCGAGTAAGGGTCGATCCCACGGAGATTGTTGCTATGAAGCAAGCTATGGTCACCTTGTACATCTCAGTCAGGCAGACTCAAATGGGTATAGTGATAAACGAATAAAGCATAAAGATAAAGATAGAGATACTTATGTATATCATTGGTGAGAGCTTCAGATAAGCGAATGAAGATGCCTTCCCTTCCGTCTCTCTGCTTTCCTACTGTCTTCATCCAATCCTTCTTACTCCTTTCCATGGCAAGCTTATGCAAGGATTTCACCGTTGTCAGTGGCTACCTCCCATCCTCTCAGTGAAAATGTTCCTATGCTCTGTCACAGCATATGGCTAATCAGCTGTCGGTTCTCGGTCAGGCCGGAATAGAATCCATTGATTCTTTTGCGTCTATCACTAACGCCCCGCCTGCTAGGAGTTTGAAGCACGTCACAGTCATTCAATCATTGAATCCTACTCAGAATACCACAGACAAGGTTAGACCTTCCAGATTCTCTTGAATGCCGCCATCAGTTCTCGCCTATACCACGAAGACTCTGATCTCACGGAATGGCTGGCTCGTTTGTCAGGCGAGCACTCGGTTGTCAGGCGATCAACCATGCATCGTGTATCAGGAATCCAAGAGATAAACACTAGAGCCTTGATTGCTTGTAGAACAAAAGTGGTTGTCAGTCACCTTGTTCATGAGTGAGAATGATGATGAGTGTCACGGATCATCACATTCATCAAGTTGAAGAACAAGTGATATCTTGGACAAAGAACAAGCGGAATTGAATAGAAGAACAATAGTAATTGCATTAATACTCGAGGTACAGCAGAGCTCCACACCTTAATCAATGGTGTGTAGAAACTCCACCGTTGAAAATACATAAGAACAAGGTCTAGGCATGGCCGAATGGCCAGCCTCCCAATGATCTAAGAACTAGATGTCCAAAGATGATCAAAGGATCTAAAAATAATCCAAAGATGAAAATACAATAGTAAAAGGTCCTACTTATAGAGAACTAGTAGCCTAAGGTGTACAAAGATGAGTAAATGACATAAAAATCCACTTCCGGGCCCACTTGGTGTGTGCTTGGGCTGAGCAATGAAGCATTTTCGTGTAGAGACTCTTCTTGGAGTTAAACGCCAGCTTTGGTGCCAGTTTGGGCGTTTAACTCCCATTTAGGTGCCAGTTCCGGCGTTTAACGCTGGAATTTCTGTAGGTGACTTTGAACGCCGGTTTGGGCCATCAAATCTTGGGCAAAGTATGAACTATCATATATTGCTGGAAAGCTCAGGATGTCTAATTTCCAACGCCGTTAAGAGCGCGCCAATTGGGCTTCTGTAGCTCCAGAAAATCCACTTCGAGTGCAGGGAGGTCAGAATCCAACAGCATCTGCAGTCCTTTTGAGTCTCTGGATCAGATTTTTGCTCAGATCCCTCAATTTCAGCCAGAAAATACCTGAAATCACAGAAAAACACACAAACTCATAGTAAAGTCCAGAAAAGTGAATTTTAACTAAAAACTAATAAAAATATAATAAAAACTAACTAAAAGATACTAAAAACATACTAAAAACAATGCCAAAAAGGGTACAAATTATCCGCTCATCATAGAGTTTCAAGGTAATCTTGTCCCCTTCCTTTAAATTGTATACTCTACAACATTCATTTCACTCGACCCCAAACTTCCATTCTCTATCTCTTCCTCCACTTTTTAGTAAGTGGAAAAAGAATACATTCTTTTGTACATTGGAATGTGGACCAGTAATCGTCCAAACCGAACTATCTTCAGAGAGTTTAAGATATGCAGCAAATTTCAAAGGCAGATACAACAATGAATAATTCATAGTTAAGGTAAACAGAGTATTTTCATATACAATGAATAACATATTTAGGAAGAATATTTAATAAGTTTGCAAGAAAAAAAAAAAGAAATCACTCTTTTGAGATCAACTTGCCAGTCTAGATTGACTCAGATCCGAATCTATGATGGTCTTCTGATAATAAACATCTGGAGTATATCTGATTCAAGATATTTTAAACTTGTTAGTCACCACATTAAAAGATATCGAACTATACCATGATATTAAAATCCAAAACATAAGAAAAAAAAGTTACATTTAGCATTACCCGTGGTCAAACAATTCGCTTGTCTCATTACTTTGTTCGCTGACCTCCATTGATGAACGGCTTGCATCACACAAATCTATGGGATTATGAGGATCATCCCCTTCTAGTGTCCCATCTTCATCATCGTTTTCATCACCGTCTGATGAGAACTCATCATCAAATGGTTCAGACCCAGACAAAACCATCAGAATAGGTGATGAGGATTCACCAATCATGGTATACTTTATGTGGAACACTCTGTATACATTATCAAGTGTCTCTGGGTCTATTAGCTCAGGCACATATGAGTCCGGATCAAGGTGAATCCGCATGGGCTGGTTCATGTGATTCCACAATGAAATAAAAAAGATTCCGAAAATGACATAGCTAAATTGCACAGATGCCCCTCTATTGATAAAATAGAAAGATCCAATCTGTTCAAATGAGGTGTTATTTATAAGCAACTGATCATTGTTTCTTCTCATCAGCTCCGCACTAAGCAATTATCGAGCTCATCAATGACATAGAACATTGTCCCTAATTCTTCTCCATGAGTTAAAACAAAAGTTAGAGGAAGAGCTTTCTCACCCTATACTCGATTTTATTTCTAAAGTTAATTCATGTATAACAAAGCATGGTAAAATTGCATCACATAATATTACATAATCATTTAGCAAAGAGAGGTATATATACATTTAAATCTACCATTATTACCTACTGAGCAAGACAAGAGAACAATAATCACCTAAATGAAATGGCATTATAATCAACATCACAAAAATAGGTAACTAAGTAAGAAACAGATATTAGGTGTTTTTTAATGTCCAGAAAAAAAATACTAAAGTTTTGAAAGGAACACTGAAAGATAAATTGTTGTTATCTTGATGCATTGTGAAAGCAAAATATTCTACGTAAACATCCAATCATGTTTTCCCTTATCAATAAATGCTGGATTTTCAAAGTCACTATTATTATATGTATGATTAGTAAACATTGTATTTATTTATTTTGAATGTACATTGATAACTTATCAAAATTAATCTTTTATAAGACTCTCACAAGTCTATTAGAGTTGTTGTAGTCTACACACATTTCGGATTAAAAAGATCAGGAACTCAGAGTTAGCCAATCAAAGTTATCTAATACGCAAAAGAAACTATCAAGAGGAGGAAAATAGAAAAGACCACTAACTAAATATAAATTAAAAACAAAGCATTCGAAGTTAAAAGATTTAACCCACCTCTTTAATGGGTTAACATGAATGATATAATATTGCATAATATATTTGGTTACCTACCCCTTGAAAAGGCGAAATCTGAAAATCCGTTCTTTTCTATTGGGCCAATATTCTTGGGTTGCTAAAAACCTCCTATTAGCACATAATGGTATCATTAGAGGTTAAGACTGAGACTTTTAAGCAAGAAACCAAGTAACTAAGTATACCCAAAAAAAGTAACAAATTAATGAACATTATAAACTGTTACCAAAAGTTTTATCCCTCACTAAAGTGCAATAAACCACTTTAAAAAACTACTATACAACATATTTTAGAGATTATGAAAATTTATGAAATGTGGCCAAGATATAAATGAAAAGACAATAAAATTAAATTACAACATGAAAAATATCAGAGAAAGAATTTAGAAAAAATTATAGATGGCATAACTTCGAAATTTAACTGACATTAAAATTTTCACAATTTAATGTGAAATATATTGAATAGAAAGGTAGATCATACTTCAATGAATCGAAAATGCAGCAAAGAAAAGAAACCTAAATATCAACTTAATAAATACAATTACAAAGATTGATGCTTTCCAGAAATTTATTTTAAAAACTAAGGGGAGATATTAACCATAATAACATAATCCAGACATTGAATAGATCAAGTTAAGCCTATGTTTCAGGAGTTGTTCTAATGCTGACTGCATGAGAACAAAATTCCAGTGTAAACTATTTTTTCATCTATGAATAGGTGTAACGTAAAAGTTGCTTTTAAAGGATATAGAGAGAGAAACTTAATGATGTTGTTCTTGAACCAATTTTTCCTTCTGTTTTTTCAACTGATTCATGGCCGTTATTTTTTTTTTCTAAAAAAAAAGAAGCATATGCAACATAAAACCAAAAACAAATTTCCGATGAGAAAACCAAATTGAATATGAGGCACAGCTAAAATTGTTGAAAGTCACGGATTTTCTACTAATGTTCAGCACCATACCTGTTTGGATCTTCTCTATCCGCATGCATCGCCATTCAACCTTATAAGATAGATAGACTTTGTATAAAGATTCAAGAATAAACAAAAGATCTGGTCTCTTACTACAAAACAGAGTATTATGATAAAGTAAACCTTAATAGAAGATTTCAACAGATTTAAGAAAAATAAGTAATGAAATTGAATCTAGAAACATAAAAAAAATTAGGATTTCAGCAAAACAAAACCTGGAATAAGGAACAGCAAGCGTTGATGAACACTCGCCAGCAATTGGAAGGCAAATGCACGGATCACTATCAGAGAGGGAAAGAGCAAGAGAAAGGCTAAGAATCGGAAGGTTATTGTAAGAACCGTAACTAATCAACCGGTTAATTAAGTGATTATATTGCCCAAATTAGATTCCGAAAAGTTAGAGTGAGAATTTGAGGATTTAAATGTGATTTTTGAACTCAGTGGGTTTTTTTGAGTCAAAAAATGTGTCTTCTGTGAAAAACAGTGAAAAATTGCGAACCGGTTCAAGTCTACCCGATGCTGCGTGAGAAACAGTGGAATCAGCCAAAAACTATAGAAAAACATTAGAAATGGAAAACTGGGAGTTAATTTTAAAGGTTTAGCCCAAAGTTGGGTCAAATGGGCTAAAAACGCTAACGGGTTAGACCGGGCCCAAGTTTGGCCCAAGCCCAACATATATAAGGTTCATTTAATGAATCAATCAGCACAAACCACACTCAAACACACACACACCCAGCTGAAAGAGAAGGGGAAGAAGAGAACCCTCGAGCACTATTCATCATCATCTTCTCAAGCTCATATCTTGAGCTACAGAGCTCTGATCGCCGCACCGTTTGCGGCTATGCATTCCTTGTGGAGAGCTCTACAAAAAAAACTCGTAAGAAAATCTCGAATCTTTCTCAGTTATTCTCCTCAAAATTTCAAGTTTTAGGGTTTTGATTAAGTGAGAATTTGTGATTTTTGTGGGTTTAGGTTCACTCTAATCCTTGCTTAGCATTGAGTTTTGGCTTCCAAACCTATTTGGAAAGGTCAGAGCTCTTGAACCTTGCTGAGATTATATTTATGTTGAGCTCTAGGTTGATATGTGGTGATTTATATGTATATAGCTTGATATTGTGAGTTTGGCGCTTGTTGGTGATTGTTGGAGTTACATTGGTGGTTGGATTGTGGTTGAAAGCTCATTTGGTGCTCAATTTTGAGTTTTGGACATATTGGGAATCAGCTAAGGTATGATTCCGGTTTCCTCTATGGAGTATATAATATTCATGGACACTTAGGCTAGTGACCCATAAGATAGGTTTGGACTTGAATGGTTATTGAGTTGTTGAATGATGGTATGTGATGATTTATGATGAATTGATGATTGTTAAGTTTGATTATGGATTGATAATGATATGATGAGGATGAATGATTTGTAAAGTTGAGAAGTGAATTGTGTTGATATATGTGATATTGATGTTGATGAATTGGTAATGTAGTTGGAAAAATATTAATGAGGTTTGATTATAATGTGATATGTTGAGGTTGAGGTTGAGGATGAAGAAAGGTGAAGGAAAATGTGGTAATCCTGGTGTAATATGACATAAAGGGTTGATTTTGATGAGAATTGGAGTTTGGAATGGGTTGGTTTGGTTTTGGTTGTGTTTTACAAGAAATTGTGTGTTTTAGTAAAAGTTGGTTTTTGGTGAAATTTGTCTGATCATTACTTTTGCCTCGGTTTTCAAAATTGGTTGAAATTTGTTTAGAATTAAAGTTCAATGAAAATCCTTTAAATCGATATAAAGTTTGCAAAATTTGGAATTTTGTAGAGGAAGTTATGATAATTCAAAGTTGGTGTTGAAAATCTGAAACTCTGCAAAGTTGCAGAATTTTGTGATTTCTGGTATGTGCGCACGCACAGCCTTGTGCACACGGACACTGATGAGCGGATATTTTATACGCTTTTTGGGGGAAATTTCATGTAGATTTTAGTATGTTTTAATTAGTTTTTAGTAGAATATTATTAGTTTTTAGGCAAAAATCATATTTCTGGACTTTACTATGAGTTTGTTATTTTTTTTGTGATTTCAGGTATTTTCTGGCTGAAATTGAGGGAGCTGAGCAAAAATCTGAGTTAGGCTGAAAAAGGACTGCTGATGCTGTTTGATTCTGACCTCCCTGCACTCAAAATAAATTTTCTAGAGCTACAAGACTCCACATGGCTCGCTCTTAACGGCGTTGGAAAGTAGACATCCAGGGCTTTCCAGCAATATATAATAGTCCATACTTTGCGCGAAGATAGATGACGTAAACTGGCGTTCAACGCCAGTATCATGCTGTTGTCTGGCGTCCAGCGCCAGAAATAGGTTACAAGCTGGAGTTCAACGCCAGAAACAGGTTACAACCTGGCGTTGAACGCCCAAAACAGCCCCAAGCACGTGAGAAGCTTAAGTCTCAGCCCCAGCACACACCAAGTGGGCCCCAAAAGTGGATTTCTGCACTATCTATCATAGTTTACTCATTCTCTGTAAACCTAGGCTACTAGTTTACTATTTAAACAACTTTTAGAGATTTACTTTGCATCTCATGACATTTTCAGATCTGAATTTTATACACTTTGACGGCATGAGTCTCTAAACTCCATTGTTGGGGGTGAGGAGCTCTGCAGCGTCTCGATGAATTAATGCAATTGTTTATATTTCTCCCTTCAAATGTGTATGTTCCTATCTAAGATGTTCATTCGCGCTTAATTATGAAGAAGTGATGATCCGTGACACTCATCACCTTCCTCAATCCATGAACGTGTGTATGACAACCACCTCCGTTCTACATCAGATTGAATGAGCTTCTCTTAGATTCTTTAATCAGAATCTTCGTGGTATAAGCTAGATTGATGGCGGTATTCATGAGAATCCGGAAAGTCTAAACCTTGTCCATGGTATTCCGAGTAGGATTCTGGGATTGAATGACTGTGACGAGCTTCAAACTCCTGAAGGCTGGGCGTTAGTGACAGACGCAAAAGAATCATTGGATTCTATTCCAACCTGATTGAGGACCGACGGATGATTAGCCGTGCTGTGACAGAGCATTTGGACCATTTTCACTGAGAGGATGGGAAGTAGCCATTGACAACGGTGACACCCTACATACAGCTTGCCATGGAGGGAACTTTGCATTTTTCCATGGATGGAATATTACATTACAGGAATAAATCAGACAAAGCATCTCCAAGACTCCAACATATTCTCCGTTACTGCATAACAAGTAATTATTTCACACTCTTTTATTTTTCTAATAATTCCAACTGATAATTTTTATTGATATCCTAACTAAGAATAATAAAATAAATATAGCTTGCTTCAAACCAATAATCTCCGTGGGATCGACCCTTACTCACGTAAGGTATTACTTGGACGACCCAGTGCACTTGCTGGTTAAGTTGAACGGAGTTATAGAAAGAAAGTGCTGAGTTAATTTTTATGCACGTGCCAAAGAGCCATTATTGTTGATATCAATTTCGTCCACCAAGTTTTTGGCGCCGTTGCCGGGGATTATTCGAGTTTGAACAGCTAAAGGTTTATCATGTTGCTTAGATTAGGAAGAATTTATCCTTTTTTCACTAGAATTGCATCTTTTATTATCCCTTTTTCCAAAATTTTTCAAAAATATTATTTTTTCTTTATCGAATTTTAATTTTTTTCGTGAGTTTAGTGTCTTGTTCTAAGTTTGGTGTCAATTGCATATCTTGTATTTTCCTTTAAATTTTCGAACTAGTGTTCTTTGTTTTTCCTTGATCTTCAAATTGTTCTTATCAATTTTTCTTGTTTGATCTTTGGTTTGTCTTGTTCTGTGTCTTTTCTTGTTTTTCTTGTGCTTTTTCAAAACATTAGTTTTCAAAAGAAATTTATTCTTATCTATAAAAATAATACATCTTTAAAATACGTTACATTTTTAGCTCAGTTGGTTAGAGCATTGGCTTATGTTCTTGGCAATTGGGTATCTTCTTTTTAAAATCTTTTCTTCAAAAATAATTTTTCTTGATTTAATCTTGTGCCAAACTTTAAGTTTGGTGTTTTCTTGTTAATCTTTTCATAATTTTCGAAAATTTTATTAAAGTCTTCTAAAAATCTTAAGTTTGGTGTTCTTTCTTTTGTTCTTGGTGTTCTTGTGAATCTTCAAGGTGTTCTTGAGTTTTTCTTGTGTCTTGATCTTAAAATTTTTAAGTTTGGTGTTTCTTGGTGTTTTCCCTCCAAAATTTTCGAAAATAAGGAGCATTAGATCTAAAAATTTTAAGTCTTGTGTCTTTTATGTGTTTTTCTCTTTCATCATAAAATTCAAAATTCAAAAAAATATCTTTTCTAACTAATTTTAAACTATATTTTCGAAATTTTTATATAAAAATTCAGATTTCAATTTCAAAATTTTTCAATTCTTATCTTTTTAAGTAATTAAAAAAAAAAAATATATATATATATATATATATATATATATCTTTTTCAAAAGTATCCTAACCACTTTCTCTCTCCTCAAATTTTCGAAAATCTTCATAAAAGTTTTCAAATTTCTAATTTTTAATTTTCTTTCTTTATTTATTTTATTTTTATTTCGATTTTTATTTTATTTTATTTTATTATTTCGAAAATCAATTTTCTTTATATAATAAATTAAATAAAATAGACAATATCAACATCTACTGCTTTATATGGGAGTAGTATTTGTATACCCTCCATTGGAGTTAGTAGCTTTGAGTTGAATCCTCAGCTCATTATCATGGTGCAGCAAAGCTGCCAGTATTTCGGTCTTCCACATGAAGAACCTACAGAGTTTCTGGCATAATTTTTACAAATTGCTGACACAGTGCATGATAAGGAAGTAGATCAGGATGTCTACAGATTATTACTGTTTCCATTTGCTGTAAAAGATTAAGCTAAGAGGTGGTTAAATAACCAACCTAAGAACAACATAAGGACATGGAAACAGCTGTCAGAAAAATTTCTGAATCACTATTTTCCTCCAAAACGGATGACACAGCTAAGGCTAAGCATCCAAGGCTTCAAACACGGAGATAATGAATCCCTTTATGATGCTTGGGAGAGATACAGAGAGATGCTGAGAAAATGCCCCTCTGAAATGTTTTCAGAGTGGGTGCAATTAGACATCTTCTACTATGGGCTTACAGAAAAAGCTCAGATTTCTCTAGATCACTCAGTTGGTGGATCTATACATATGAGAAAAACAATTGAAGAAGCTCAAGAGCTTATTGATACAGTTGCCAGAAATCATCATCTGTACCTAAGCAGTGAATCTTCCATGAAAGAAGAAGCTAAAACAGTAACTGCTGAACTCAGTCCTGTAGATCAGGCTAATGAATTCAATCAGCAATTAGACTTTCTAACTCAGCAGCTAGCCGAATTCAAGGAAATACTACAGGAAACAAGAATGGCTAACAGGAATATGGAAGTACAGTTAAAGCAAACAGAAAAGCAACTGTCAAAACAAATAACAGAAGAATGCCAAGCAGTTCAATTAAGAAGTGGGAAAACATTAAATACCTCACTTCAAAGCAGCAGGAAGCCAAGAAATGAACAAATGGCTACTCAAAATCCCTCTAAGGACAATCAGAGCCCAGAGAGGAATAATGCAGGCGCTGAACGCCCAGACCATGCTCATTCCTGGCATTCAACGCCAGAAACAAGCATGAATCCGGCGTTGAACGCCCAAAGGGAGCACAGTTCTGGCGTTCAGACGCCAGTAACAGATAAGGATTTGGCGTCTAACGCCACTCCAGCTTCCACCCCTGGCATTCAAACGCCAGTGGGGGATCAGTCACATACAAGTTCTGATAACAACCCTTCTAAAAAGGCTTCCTAACCCACTTCTGTAGGTAATAAACCTGCAGCAACTAAGGTTGAGGAATATAAAGCCAATATGCCTTATCCTCAAAAACTCCGCCAAGCGGAACAGGATAAGCAATTTGCCCGCTTTGTAGATTATATCAGGACTCTTGAAATAAAGATTCCGTTTGCAGAAGCACTTGAGCAAATACCCTCTTATGCTAAGTTCATGAAAGAGATCTTATGTCATAAGAAGGATTGGAGGGAGACTGAAAAAGTTTACCTCACTGAAGAATGCAGTGCAGTCATTCTGAAAAGCTTACATGAGAAGCTTAAAGATCCCGGGAGCTTCATGATACCATGCACATTAGAGGGTAATTGCACCAAGCAAGCTCTATGTGACCTTGGGGCAAGTATCAACCTAATACCTGCATCTATTATCACAAAGCTTGGTTTGACTGAAGAAGTCAAACCAACCCGGATATGTCTTCAACTTGTTGTTGGCTCCATTAAATACCCATCAGGCGTGATTGAAGACATGATTGTCAAGGTTGGGCCATTTGTCTTTCTTACTGACTTTGTGGTGCTGGAAATGGAGGAGCACAAGAGTGCAACTCTCATTCTAGGAAGACCTTTCCTAGCAACTGGCCGAACCCTCATTGACGTCCAAAGAGGGGAAGTAACCCTAAGAGTCAATGAGGAGGAGTTCAAATTGAATGTTGTCAATGCCATGCAACATCCAGACACCCCAAATGACTGCATGAGTGTTGATCTTATTGACTCTCTGGCAAGAGAGGTCAATATGATTGAGAGTCTCGAATCAGAGCTAGAGGACATCTTTAAAGATGTTCAGCCTGACTTGAAGGAATCAGAGAGAATAATAAAACCTCTGAAAATCCCTCAGGAAGAGGAGAAACCTCCCAAACCCGAGCTCAAACCATTACCACCATCCCTGAAATATGCATTTCTGGGAGAAGGTGATACCTTTCCTGTAATCATAAGCTCTACATTAGAGCCACAGGAAGAGGAAGCACTAATTCAAGTGCTAAGGACACACAAGACAGCTCTTGGGTGGTCCATCAGTGATCTTAAGGGTATTAGCCCAGCCAGATGCATGCACAAGATCCTATTGGAGGGTGACGCCAAGCCAGTGGTCCAACCACAAAGGCGGCTGAATCCAGCCATGAAGGAAGTGGTGCAGAAGGAGGTCACTAAACTACTAGAGGCTGGGATTATTTATCCTATTTCTGACAGCCCCTGGGTAAGCCCTGTCCAAGTCATCCCTAATAAGGGAGGCATGACAGTGGTTCATAATGAAAAAAATGAACTAGTTCCTACAAGAACAGTTACAGGATGGCGTATGTGTATTGATTATAGAAGGCTCAATACAGCTACCAGAAAGGATCATTTTCCTTTACCATTCATAGACCAAATGCTAGAAAGACTAGCAGGTCATGAATACTACTGCTTCCTGGATGGATATTCAGGTTATAATCAAATTGCAGTAGATCCCCAGGATCAAGAGAAAATGGCATTCACATGCCCATCTGGAGTGTTTGCATACAGAAGGATGCCATTTGGCCTGTGCAATGCACCGACAACCTTTCAAAGGTGCATGCTCTCAATTTTCTCTGATTTGGTGGAAAAATTTCTAGAAGTCTTCATGGATGACTTTTCAGTATTTGGAGACTCATTCAGCTCCTGTCTTGACCATCTAGCACTTGTTCTAAAGAGATGCCAAGAGACCAACCTAGTTTTAAACTGGGAGAAATGTCACTTTATGGTGACTGAAGGAATTGTCCTTGGGCACAAAATCTCGAACAAGGGAATAGAGGTGGATCAAGCTAAGGTAGAGGTAATTGAAAAATTACCACCACCAGCCAATGTTAAGGCAATCAAAAGCTTTCTAGGGCATGCAGGATTCTATAGGAGGTTTATAAAGGATTTTTCAAAAATTGCCAAACCTCTAAGTAATCTGCTAGCTGCTGACACACCATTTATCTTTGATAAGGAGTGTCTTCAGGCGTTTGAGACTCTGAAAGCTAAGCTGGTCACAGCACCAGTCATCTCTGCACCAAACTGGACATTACCATTTGAATTGATGTGTGACGCCAGTGATCATGCCATTGGTGCAGTGTTGGGACAGAGGCATAACAAGCTCATGCACGTCATTTACTATGCTAGCCGTGTTTTAAATGACGCACAGAAGAACTACACAACCACAGAAAAAGAATTACTTGCAGTGGTTTATGCCATTGACAAGTTTAGATCCTATTTAGTTGGATCAAAAGTGATTGTGTACACTGATCATGCTGCTCTTAAATATCTACTCACAAAGCAGGATTCAAAACCCAGACTCATCAGATGGGTGTTGCTTCTGTAAGAGTTTGATATAGAAATAAGAGACAGAAAAGGGATAGAGAACCAAGTAGCAGATCACCTGTCCCGAATAGAACCAGTAGAAGGGGCGCCCCTCCCTCTTACTGAGATCTCTGAGACCTTTCCGGATGAGCAACTCTTTGCCATCCAGGAAGTGCCGTGGTTTGCAAACATTGCAAACTACAAGGCAGTGAGATTCATACCCAAAGAGTACAGTAGGCAGCAATCAAAGAAGTTGATCACTGATGCAAAGTACTATCTTTGGGATGAACCATATCTCTTCAAGAGTTGTGCAGACGGAGTAATCTGTAGATGTGTGCCTAAAGAAGAAGCACAGAAGATCCTCTGGCACTGCCATGGATCACAGTATGGAGGACATTTTGGAAGTGAGCGAACAGCCACAAGAGTCCTCCAATGTGGCTTCTACTGGCCTACTCTCTATAAAGATTCCCGAGTGTTTGTACTTAATTGTGACAGTTGCCAAAGATCTGGCAATCTGCCTCACAGTTATGCCATGCCTCAACAAGGGATCTTGGAGATTGAGTTGTTTGATGTATGGGGTATTGACTTCATGGGACCTTTCCCACCATCATACTCAAACACTTATATTCTGGTGGCAGTGGATTATGTATCCAAATGGGTGGAAGCTATTGTAACACCCACTAATGACACTAAAACAGTGTTAAAATTCCTCCAGAAACACATCTTCAGCAGATTTGGCACCCCTAGAGTACTAATTAGTGATGGGGGCACTCATTTCTGCAATAAACAGCTCTATTCTGCTTTGGTTCGTTATGGAGTTAGCCACAGGGTGGCTACTCCATATCACCCACAGACTAATGGGCAAGCTAAAGTCTCAAATAGAGAACTCAAAAGAATTCTGGAACGGACTGTAATTAACCGTAGAAGGGATTGGGCAAGAAGCTTGGATGATGCTCTGTGGGCATACAGAACAGCATTCAAGACCCCTATAGGGACCTCTCCATACCAGCTTGTGTATGGAAAGGCATGTCACTTGCCAGTGGAACTGGAACACAAGGCCTACTGAGCAACCAGATTCCTGAACCTTGATGCCAAGTTAGCTGGAGAAAAACGATTGCTCCAGTTAAATGAGCTCGAGGAATTTAGACTCAATGCTTTCGAGAATGCAAAAATTTACAAAGAGAAAGCAAAAAGATGGCATGATAAGAAATTGTCATCCAGAGTCTTTGAGCCAGGGCAGAAAGTTCTGCTATTCAATTCTAGGCTCAAATTATTCCCCGGGAAATTGAAGTCCCGGTGGAGAGGTCCATATGTGATTACAAGTGTATCACCATATGGATACGTAGAGCTTCAGGATAATGACTCTAACAAAAAGTTTATTGTTAATGGACAGAGAGTTAAACATTATCTTGAAGGCAATTTTGAGCAAGAATGCTCAAAACTGAGACTTGATTAGAGCTCAGTAATAGTCCAGCTAAGGACAATAAAGAAGCGCTTGCTGGGAGGCAACCCAGCCATTCACAAAATTTAATTTTATTTGGTTTTGCTCATTAATTTTTACAGGTATATGTCAAAGTATCTTCAAAAGGTAAAATAGGAATTGATTGGATTCACAAAGTTACAAGGGAATTTGAAAGCTCACTGGCGTGAACAAGCCAGTAAGAAACGTTTTGGGCGTTGAACGCCCAAAAGAAGCATCCACTGGGCGTTCAACGCTAGTAAGGATAGCCATCTGGGCGTTGAACGCCAGAAAGGAGCATCTTCTGGGCGTTGAACGCCAGAAAGAAGCACCTTCTGGGCATTTAACGCCAGAATTATAGCATCCTGGGCGTTTAGAAAAACGCCCAGTGACAAAGGACTTCCTGGCGTTCAACGCCAGAAAGAAGCAATAGCTGGGCGTTGAACGCCCAGGAGAAGCAGCAATTGGGCGTTAAATGCCCAAAACATGCAGCAGTTGGGCGTTTAACACCAGGATGGTGGGGAGGAGGTAAAATTCGTTTTTCTTCACAAATTTTCTAAATTTTTATGTTTCAATTCATGATTTCTTGCATAAACATGTTTCAAAATGTCATCCTTTAATTTCAAAAAAATTTTAATCCTAATTTCTAAAAACCCTAATTTCTAAAATCCCTTTTTCAAAAATATCAAATATATCTTAATCCATAAACACAAATCTTTTTCCAATCCAACTCTTTTTCAAATCTTTTTCAAACTCATCATATCTTTTGGATTTCGAAATTGCCTCTCCCTCTATTCCTCTCCTATCCTTTCTTTTGCTTAAGGACAAGCAAACCTCTAAGTTTGGTGTGATTTGCCATGATCACTGAGCTAAAACCCATCAAGATCATGGCACCTAAGGAAACAGGAAGAGCAAGGATGTGACTTGAAGGAACTGAAGCGTCAGAAATTATCTCTTGAAGGACCAAGCACCCCACAGACTAAAGGAACATCCACTTTCCAAAATAAAGGTCGTTGAGTTCTAATCTTTGCCTTAACTCTGTGATAACTGTTCTTATTAGAAATTTACCTTAGAAGTTATATATTAGTAGTAGTAATTAGTATCTCTACTTTGATTTTATTTCCAATTAAGTTATAATTTATTTTTCTCATGAATCATCAGACATGAATAAAATAGTAGATTTTTAGAATAAAGAAGTAATTTATATTTTTCGAGTTCTTAATAATAAAAATTATAATTAATTATATGTGGTGGCAATACTTTTTGTTCTCTGAATGAATGCTTGAACAGTGCATATTTTATCCTGAATTTTACGAATATTGGCTCCTGAAAGAATGAGGAACACGAAAAATATTATTGATGATCTGAAAAATCATGAATTTGATTCTTGAAGCAAAAAAAAGCAGTGAAAAAAAAATTACAAGGAATCATTGGATCAAGAAAAGGAATAAAAGCTAACAGCCCTTAAAACCAAAAGGCAAGGGTGAAAAGGATCCAAGGCTTTGAGCATCAGTGGATAGGAGGGCCCAAGGAAGTAGTTCCAGGCTTAAGCGGCTAAATCAAGCTGTCCCTAACCATGTGCTTGTGGCATGCAGGTCCAAGTGAAAAGCTTGAGACTGAGTGGTTAAAGTCGTGATCAAAAGCAAAAAGAGTGTGCTTAAGAGCTCTGGACACCTCTAACTGGGGACTTTAGCAAAGCTGAGTCACAATCTGAAAAGGTTCACCCAGTCATGTGTCTGTGGCATTTATGTATCCGGTGGTAATACTGGAAAACAAAGTGCTTAGGGCCACGGCCAAGACTCATAAAATAACTGTGTTCAAGAATCAACATACTACACTAGGAGAATCAATAATACTATCTGAATTCTGATTTCCTATGGATGCCAATCATTCTGAATTTCAGAGGATAAAGGGAGATGCCAAAACTATTCAGAAACAAAAAGCTACAAGCCCCGCTCATCTAATAAGAATCTGAGCTCCACTTAAAAACTCTGAGATATTATTACTTCTTAATTTCTTTTCATCCTATTTTATTTATCTAGTTGCTTGAGGACAAGCAACAGTTTAAGTTTGGTGTTGTGATGAACGGATATTTTATACGCTTTTTGGGGGTAATTTCATGTAGATTTTAGTATGTTTTAATTAGTTTTTAGTAGAATATTATTAGTTTTTAGGCAAAAATCATATTTCTGGACTTTACTATGAGTTTGTGTGTTTTTTTGTGATTTCAGGTATTTTTTGGCTGAAATTGAGGGAGCTGAGCAAAAATCTGAGTTAGGCTGAAAAAGGACTGCTGATGTTGTTGGATTCTGACCTCCCTGCACTCGAAATGGATTTTCTGGAGCTACAGGACTCCAAATGGCGCGCTCTCAACGGCGTTGGAAATTACACATCCAGGGCTTTCCAGCAAAATATAATAGTCCATACTTTGCATGAAGATAGACGACGTAAATTGGCGTTCAACGCCAGTATCATGCTGCTGTCTGGCATCCAGCGCCAGAAACAGGTTACAAGCTGGAGTTCAACGCCAGAAACAGGTTACAACCTGGCGTTGAACGCCCAAAACAGCCCCAGGCACGTGAGAAGCTTAAGTCTCAGCCCCAGCACACACCAAGTGGGCCCCAGAAGTGGATTTCTGCACTATCTATCATAGTTTACTCATTCTCTGTAAACCTAGGCTACTAGTTTACTATTTAAACAACTTTTAGAGATTTACTTTGCATCTCATGACATTTTCAGATCTGAATTTTATACACTTTGACGGCATGAGTCTCTAAACTCCATTGTTGGGGGTGAGGAGCTCTGCAGCGTCTCGATGAATTAATGCAATTGTTTATATTTCTCCCTTCAAATGTGTATGTTCCTATCTAAGATGTTCATTCGCGCTTAATTATGAAGAAGTGATGATCCGTGACACTCATCACCTTCCTCAATCCATGAACGTGTGTATGACAACCACCTCCGTTCTACATCAGATTGAATGAGCTTCTCTTAGATTCTTTAATCAGAATCTTCGTGGTATAAGCTAGATTGATGGCGGTATTCATGAGAATCCGGAAAGTCTAAACCTTGTCCGTGGTATTCCGAGTAGGATTCCGGGATTGAATGACTGTGACGAGCTTCAAACTCCTAAAGGTTAGGCGTTAGTGACAGACGCAAAAGAATCATTGGATTCTATTCCAACCTAATTGAGGACCAACAGATGATTAGCCGTGCTGTGACAGAGCATTCGGACCATTTTCACTGAGAGGATGGGAAGTAGCCATTGACAACGGTGACACCCTACATACGGCTTGCCATGGAGGGAACTTTGCACTTTTTCATGGATGGAATATTACATTACAGGAATAAATCAGACAAAGCATCTCCAAGACTCCAACATATTCTCCATTACTACATAACAAGTAATTATTTCACACTCTTTTATTTTTCTAATAATTCCAACTGATAATTTTTATTGATATCCTAACTAAGAATAATAAAATAAACATAGCTTGCTTCAAACCAATAATCTCCGTGGGATCGACCCTTACTCACGTAAGGTATTACTTGGACGACCCAGTGCACTTGCTGGTTAGTTGTGCGAAGTTGTGACAAGAATTGTGATTTCTAATTTCGTGCACCAGACACCTCTGCGGAAATTTCAACCTGTGCGCATGCACAGACCTGTGCGTCCGCACACGCAAAGGCAGATAGTCTGCTTGCTGCGCTAGCACTGCTTGTGCGCGTACACACCAGTGAGAAATTGCAACCTGTGCACACGCACATGTTGGGAAGGCCAGTTTGTTGGAGGCGCTAGCACAGGTTGTGCGAGTGAACAGACATTAACAATTTTGACACATGTGCGTACGCAAACCTCTATGCGTACGCACACTTTTGAAAACTCTTCTGGGCGTGCGCGCACATACCCCTTTGCGTACGCACACGTCCTGTTTCTCAAAATTTTACTTTGTTTTCAACTATTCTACCTTCCCTACAAGCTTCTATTACACCATTTTAGGACTCGTGGGTTTAGTTTTGGACATTTAAAACATGTGAAAGAACTTAATGGCTTTAGATGATATTATATAGGAAACTTAGAAAACGAAGGCCTAGGTTTCGGGTGTACTGAGGATGGCTCGATGGTATGTAATGAATAGTTGATGTATGAGATAGGATTTGAGGAATGATTGAGTTCGGAATAAAAATGTGATTTGACAGTGGTTGAGATGAGTCGAGGACTCGAATGTGTGATGAGGAATCACTGATGTATTGAAAATATTTTCTGAAAAACCACTGCACTACAGTTTTATATTGAGATTATGAGACGCTATGCGCCCGGCAGGGACGGCGGTTGGATACTGCCTGTCGAGGTAGTGGCGGCGGCGCAAGGGCGGTGGTTCATCCCGCTTGCGTTGAGACGTTAGGCCCGTGGCAAGAGTATTCTGCTTGCATCCCTTCGGATCAATAAAGCGTGCGGGCGAAAATTCTGGACAGTGATTCAAGCACTATATCTCGGGGGTTCCCTGATGAGCGGATAATTTATACGCTTTTTGGCATTATTTTTAGGTAGTTTTTAGTAGGATCTAGCTACTTTTAGGGATTTTTTTCATTAGTTTTTATGCTAAATTCACATTTCTGGACTATACTATGAGTTTGTGTGTTTTTCTGTGATTTCAGGTAATTTCTGGCTAAAATTAAGGGACCTGAGCAAAACTCTAATAAAAGACTGACAAAGGACTGCTGATGCTGTTGGATTCTGACCTTCCTGCACTCAAAATAGATTTTCCGAAGCTACAGAACTCCAAATGGCGTGCTCTTAAAAACGGTGGAAAGTAGACATCCAGAACTTTCCAGAAATATATAATAGTCCATACTTTATCTGTGATTAGATGACGTAAACTGGCGCTCAACGCCAGTTCCATGCTGCGTTCTGGAGTCAAATGCCAGAAACACGTGACGAACCAGAGTTGAACGCCAAAAACACGTTACAACTTGGCGTTCAACTCCAAAAGAAGCCTCTGCATGTGTAAAGCTCAAGCTCAGCCCAAGCACATACCAAGTGGGCCCCGGAAGTGGATTTCTGCATCAATTACTTACTTATGTAAACCCTAGTAGCTAGTCTAGTATAAATATGACTTTTTACTTTGTATTCAAGAGTCTTTTGACCAGTCTTTTGATTGATCTTTAATCAGTGTATGCGATTTTAGACCTTCATGGGGGCTGGCCATTTGGCCATGCCTGGACCACTTTCACTTATGTATTTTCAACGGTGGAGTTTCTACACACCATAGATTAAGGGTGTGGAGCTCTGCTGTACCTCGAGTTTTAATGCAATTACTACTATTTTCTATTCAATTCAGCTATCCCTTTTCTAAGATATTTGTTGCACTTCAACATGATGAATGTGATGATCCGTGACACTCATCATCATTCTCACCTATGAACGCGTGACTGACAACCACTTCCCGTTCTACCTTAGACCGGACGCATATCTCTTGGATTCCTTAATCAGAATCTTCGTGGTATAAGCTAGATTGATGGCGGCATTCATGAGAATCCGGAAAGTCTAAACCTTGTCTGTGGTATTCCGAGTAGGATTCAGGGATTGAATGACTGTGACGAGCTTCAAACTCGCGATTGTTGGGCGTGATGACAAACGCAAAAGAATCAAGGGATTCTATTCCAACATGATCGAGAACCAACAGAAGATTAGCCGTGCCGTGACAGAGCATTTGGACCTTTTTCACTGAGAGGATGGGATGTAGCCATTGACAACAGTGATGCCCTACATACAGCTTGCCATGGAAAGGAATAAGAAGGATTGAAGGAAGACAGTAGGAAAGCAGAGATCCAACAGGGACAAGCACCTCCACACACTTATCTGAAATTCCCACCATTGAATTACATGAGTAACTCTATCTTTATTTTCTGTTTTATTTATTATTCGAAAACTCCATAACATTTACTATCCGCCTAACTGAGATTTACAAGATGACCATAGCTTGCTTCATACCAACAATCTCTGTGGGATCGACCCTTACTCACATAAGGTATTACTTAGACGACCCAGTGCACTTGCTGGTTAGTTGTGCGGAGTTGTGACTAAGTGTGATTCACGTTTGAGAGCGCTACCAAGTTTTTGGCGCCATTGTTGATTATCACAATTTTGTGCACCAAGTTTTTGGCGCCGTTGCCGGGATTGTTCGAGTTTGGACAACTGACAGTTCATCTTGTTGCTCAGATTAGGTAATTTTCTTTTTATTTTCTTTTCAAAAAGTTTTCAAAAATATTTTTCAAAATTTTCCCTTTGTTTTCGAAAATTATTCCAAATTTTTTAAGAATGAATTCTCGAGTTTTATAGTAACATGTTGAAGTCTGACTGGCTGTAAAGCCATATCCAAATCCTTTTGGATTGAGGCTTCCACTTGTCAACATAACAGGTATGTATATGGAGTTGGATGAAATATCAGTTGTTCCATGCCTGATTTATATTTTCTAAAGCTGGCTGGCTATTAAGCCATGCCCAACCCTTGGATTGGAGCTTTAGACTAACATTAAAAGATTCCTGGAATTCTTATAAAAATTTTTGAATCTCTTAATTTCTTTTCCTATATGTTTTTTTCGAAAAAAATAAAAGAAAATACAAAAAAATCATAAAATCATAAAAAACCAAAAATATTTTGTGATTCTTGTTTGAGTCTTGGGTCATGTTTTGAGTTTGGTGTCAATTGCATGCTTTAAAAATATTTCTTGCATTTTTCGAAAATTCATGCATTCATAGTGTTCTTCATGATCTTCAAGTTGTTCTTGGTAAGTCTTCTTGTTTGATCTTGATGTTTTCTTGTTTTGTGTCTTTTATTATTTTTCATGTGCATCTTTGCATTCATATTGTCTAAGCATTAAAGATTTCTAAGTTTAGTGTCTTGCATGTTTTCTTTGCATCAAAAATTTTTCAAAAATATGTTTTTGATGTTCATCATGATCTTCAAGGTGTTCTTGGTGTTCATCTTGACATTCATAGTGTTCTTGCATGCATCATTGGTTTTGATCCAAAATTTTCATGTTTTGGGTCATATTTGTGTTTTTCTCTCTCATCATTAAAAATTCAAAAATCAAAAAAATATCTTTTCCTTTTTTCTCTCAACATTTCAAAAATTTGGGTTGACTTAGTCAAAAATTTTCAAAATTAGTTGTTTCTTGTAAGTCAAGTCAAATTTTCGAATTCTAAAAATCTTATCTTATTAAAACTTTTTCAAAAATCAAATCTTTTTCATTTTTTTTTAATTTTCGAAAATCTAATATTTTAAAATATTTTTCAAAAATCTTTTTCTTAGTTTTATCTTTATTTTCGAAAATTATGCTAACAATTAATATGATTGATTCAAGAATTTGAAGTTTGTTACTTTCTTGTTAAGAAAGGTTCAATCTTTAAATTCTAGAATCATATCTTTTAGTTTCTTGTTAGTTAAGTAATTAATTTTAATTTTAAAAATTAAATCTTTTCTAACCATATCTTTTTAATCATATCTTTTCATTTTATCTTTTATATCATATTTTTTTCAAAATTTTATCTTTTTTCAAAAATTTGATTTTAAAATATCTTTTCTAACTTCTTATCTTCTTATCTTTTCAAATTTGATTTTCAAATCTTTTTCAACTAACTATTTGACTTTTTATTTGTTTCTTATCTTTTTCAAAACCACCTAACAACTTTTCTCTCTCTTTAATTTTTGAAAATACTTCCCTCTTTTTTAAAAAATTCTTTTTTTTAATTAATTTTTTTAAATTTTAATTTTAATTTTATTTCTTATCTTTATTTTCGAAAATCATTTAACTCCTTTTCAAAATTTAATTTCGAAAATTTCTCCCTCTTTCATCTTTTCCTACTTATTTATTCATTTACTAACACTTCTCTTCACCTCTCTTCATCTCAAATCACTACCCTTATCCTCACCCTTCTGTTTGGATTCTCCTTTCTTTATTCCCTTTCTTCTTCTACTAACAATAAGGAACCTCTTTACTGTGACATAGAGAATTCCTCTTCTCTTCTTTTCTTGTTCTCTTCTCTTTTATATGAGCAGGAACAAGGAAAAAGGCATTCTTGTTGAAGCTGACCCTGAACCTGAAAGGACTCTGAAGAGGAAACTAAGAGAAGCCAAATTACAACAATCCAGAGACAACCTTACTGAAATTTTCGAATAAGAAAAGGAGATGGCAGCCGAACCCAACAACAATAATGCAAGAAGGATGCTTGGTGATTATAATACACCTACTTCCAAGTTTGATGGAAGAAGCATCTCAATTCCTGCCATTAGAGCAAACAATTTTGAGCTGAAACCTCAACTAGTTGCTCTAATGCAACAGAACTGCAAGTTTCATGGACATCCATCAGAAGATCCCTACTAGTTTTTAACTGAGTTCTTGCAGATCTGTGAGACTGTTAAGACTAATGGAGTAGATCCTGAAGTCTATAGGCTCATGCTTTTCCCTTTTGCTGTAAGAGACAAAGCTAGAGCATGGTTTGACTCTCAACCTAAAGATAGCCTGGACTCCTGGGATAAGCTGGTCACGGCCTTCTTGGCTAAGTTCTTTCCTCCTCAAAAGCAGAGCAAGCTTGGAGTGGATGTTCAGACCTTCAAACAAAAAGGTGGTGAATCCCTCTATGAAGCTTGGGAAAGATACAAACAGAGGACCAAAAGATGTCCTTCTGACATGTTTTCAGAATGGACCATGATAGATATATTCTATTATGGTCTATCTGAGTTCTCTAAGATGTCATTGGACCATTCTGCAGGTGGATCCATTCACCTAAAGAAAACGCCTGCAGAAGCTCAAGAACTTATTGACATGGTTGCAAATAACCAGTTCATGTACACTTCTAAGAGGAATTCTGTGAATAATGGGACGCCTCAAAGGAAGGGAGTTCTTGAAATTGATGCTCTGAATGCCATTTTGGCTCAGAACAAAATATTGACTCAGCAAGTCAACATGATTTCTCAAAGTCTGAATGGATGGAAAAATGCATCCAACAGTACTAAAGAGGCATCTTCTGAAGAAGAAGCTTATGATCCTGAGAACCCTGCAATAGTAGAAATAAATTATATGGGTGAACCTTATGGAAACACCTATAATTCATCATGGAGAAATCATCCATATTTCTCATGGAAGGATAAACAAAAGCCTCAACAAGGCTTTAATAATGGTGGAATAAATAGGCTCAACAATATCAAGCCTTATCCATCATCTTCTCAGCAACAGACAGAGAATTATAAACAGAGTACCTCTAACTTAGAAAATTTAGTCTCTGATATGTCTAAGGCCACTTTAAGTTTCATGAGTGAAACAAGGTCCTCCATCAGAAATCTGGAGGCACAAGTGGGCTAGCTGAGTAAGAAAATCACTGAAACTCCTCCTTGTACTCTCCCAAGCAATACTGAAGAAAATCCAAAAAGAGAGTGCAAAGCGATTGATATAATCAATATGGCCGAACCTAGAGAGGAAGGAGAGGACGTGAATCCCAATGAGGATGACCTCATGGGACGTCTCTCAAGCAAGAAGGAGTTCCCTATTGAGGACCTAAAGGAATCTAAGGCTCATATAGAGACCATAGAGATCCCATTAAGCCTCCTTCTGCCATTCATGAGCTCTGAAGATTATTCTTCCTCTGAAGAGGATGAAAATGTAATTGGAGAGCAAGTTGCTCAATATCTAGGAGCCATCATGAAGCTGAATGCTAAGTTATTTGGTAATGAGACTTGGGAAGGTGAACCTCCCTTGCTCATCAATGAACTAGATACATGGGTTCAGCAAACCTTACCTCAAAAGAGACAAGATCTTGGCAAATTCTTAATACCCTGTACCATAGGCACCATGACCTTTGAAAAGGCTCTGCGTGACCTGGGGTCAGGTATAAATCTTATGCCACTCTCTGTAATGGAGAAGCTGGAGATCATTGAGGTATAACCTGCCAAATTCTCATTACAAATGACAGACAAGTCAGTAAGACAAGCTTATGGATTGGTAGAGGACGTGTTGGTAAAGGTTGAAGGCCTTTACATCCCTGCTGATTTCATAATCTTAGACACTAGAAAGGAGGAGGATGAACGCATCATCCTTGGAAGACCTTTCTTAGCCACAGCAGGAGCTGTGATAGATGTTAACAGAGGAGAATTAGTCCTTCAATTGAATCGGGACTACCTTGTGTTTAAAGCTCAAGGATCTTCTTCTTTAACAATGGAAAGGAAGCATGAAAAGCTTCTCTTAGTACAGAGTCAAACAAAGCCCCCACAATCAAACTCTAAGTTTGGTGTTGAGAGGCCTCAGCCAAACTCTAAGTTTGGTATTGAATCCCCACATTCAAACTCTAAGTTTGGTGTTGGGAGTCTACAACATTGACCTGATCACCTTTGAGGCTCCATGAGAGCCCACTGTCAAGCTATTGACATTAAAGAAGCACTTATTGGAAGGCAACCCAATTTTTATTTATCGAATTTTATTTTTCTTTTTTTATTGTTCTTTTATGTTTTATTAGGTTCATGATCATGTAGAGTCACGAAAAAAAATACTAAAATTAAAAACAGAATCAAAAACAGTAGAAGAAAAATCACACCCTGGAGGAAGGACTTACTAGCGTTTAAACACCAGTAAGGAGCATCTGGCTGGCGTTCAACGCCAGAACAGAGCATGGATCTAGCGTTGAACACCAAAAACATGCAGCAATCAGGTGTTTAAACACCAGGATTGACATTGAGGAAAGCTGGCGTTCAACGCCAGAAACAAGCTGCAGATGGGCGTTGAACGCCCAGAACAAGCTTAGAGCTGGCGTTTAACGCCAGAAACAATCATCAATCTGGCGTTAAATGCCAGGATTACATGCAGAGGGCATTTTACACACCTCATTGGTGCAAGGATGAAAATCCTTGACACCTCAGGATCTGTGGACCCCACA
The DNA here is from genome assembly GCF_014773155.1 of Arachis stenosperma. NCBI lineage: Eukaryota > Viridiplantae > Streptophyta > Magnoliopsida > Fabales > Fabaceae > Arachis > Arachis stenosperma. The sequence goes on along the minus strand of NC_080383.1, from coordinate 40,640,803 downwards.
GGATCCCCACCTACCTCAACTCACCTTCTCTCTTCTTCACCAATCACCTCAATCTCTCTCCCCCATATCTTCTTCTCCTTCTTCTATTCTTTCTTCTTTTGCTCGAGGGCGAGCAACATTCTAAGTTTGGTGTGGTAAAAGCATAGCTTTTTTTGCTTTTCCATAACCATTGATGGCACCTAAGGCCAGAGAAACCTCAAAAAAAAAAAGAAAAGAAAGAGAAGACAAAAGGGAAGACAAAAGCTTCCACCTCTGAGTCATGGGAGATGGAGAGATTCATCTCAAGGATCCATAGCTCAGTAATAGAGCATTTGACTGCACATCAAGAGAGCATGAGGAATTCCCTCATCAAGAAATCCCTGAGATACCTCAGGGGATACATGTTCCTCCACATAATTATTGGGAGCAACTAAGGATAGGAGCACCAAAATCACTAGGGATCATGCAACAGAAGCAAGGAAGAGACATAAAGGAGCTCAAAAAGCACCATTGGTCCTTCAAAAGGCGCTACCCTCACTAAGGTGGACTCATTCTTTAACTTCCTTGTTCTTATCTCTCTGTTTTTCAATTTTTATGCTATATGTTTGTTTATGTTTTGTGTCTCTACTTCATGAGCATTAGTATTGAGTAACTATATCTTAAAGCTATGAATAATTCTATGAATCCTTCACCTCTCTTAAATGAAAAATGTTTCCAATTCAAAAGAACAAGAAGTACATGAATCTCGAAAAGTGTCCTTGAATTTAGTTTAATTATATTGATGTGGTGACAATAATTTTTGTTTTCTGAATGAATGCTTGAATAGTGTATATTTTTTATCTTGTTGTTTATGAATGTTAAAATTGTTGGCTCTTGAAAGAATGATGAACAAAGAAAAATGTTATTGATAATCTGAAAAATCATGAAATTCATTCTTGAAGCAAAAAAAAGCAGTGAAAAAGCAAAAGCTTGCGAAACAAAAAATTTACGAAACAAAAAATTTGTGAAAAATAGAAAGAAAAAGAAAAGAAAGCAGAAAAAGCCAATAGCCCTTAAAACCAAAAGGCAAGGGTAAAAAAAGGATCCAAGGCTTTGAGCATCAATGGATAGGAGGGCCCAAGGAAATAAAGTCCAGGCTTAAGTGGCTAAATCAAGCTGTCCCTAACCATGTGCTTGTGGCATGCAGGTCCAAGTGAAAAGCTTGAGACTGAGTGGTTAAAGTCGTGATCCAAAGCAAAAAGAGTGTACTTAAGAGCTGTGGACACATCTAACTGGGGACTTTAGCAATGCTGAGTCACAATCTGAAAAGGTTCACCCAGCTATGTGTCTATGGCATTTATATATCCGGTGGTAATACTGGAAAATAAAGTGCTTAGGGCCACGGCCAAGACTCATAAAAGTAGCTGTATTCAAGAATCAACAAACTTAACTAAGAGAATCAATAACACTATATGAAATTCTAAGTTCCTATAGATGCCAATCATTCTAAACTTCAAAGGAGAAAATGAGATGCCAAAACTGTTCAGAAGCAAAAAGCTACAAGTCCCGCTCATCTAATTAGAACTAATATTCATTGATATTTTGGGATTTATAGTATATTCTCTTCTTTTTATCCTAATTTATTTTCAGTTGCTTGGGGACAAGCAACAATTTAAGTTTGGTGTTGTGATGAGCGGATAATTTATACGCTTTTTGGCAATGTTTTTAGGTAGTTTTTAGTAGGATCTAGCTACTTTTAGGGATGTTTTCGTTAGTTTTTATGTTAAATTCACATTTCTAGACTTTACTTTGAGTTTTTGTGTTTTTCTATGATTTCAGGTAATTTCTGGCTGAAATTGAGGGACCTGAGCAAAACTCTGATAAAAGGCTGACAAAGGACTGCTGATGCTGTTGGATTCTGACCTCCCTGCACTCAAAATTTTTTTCTGGAGCTATAGAACTTCAAATGGCACGCTCTCAACGGAGTTGGAAAGTCGACATCCAGAGCTTTCCATCAATATATAATAGTCCATACTTTATCCATGATTATACAACGTAAATTGGCGCTCAACGCCAGTTCCATGCTGCATTCTGGAGTCAAACGCCAGAAACACGTCACGAACCAGAGTTGAACGCCAAAAACACGTTACAACTTGGCGTTCAACTCCAAAAGAAGCCTCTGCACGTGTAAAGCTCAAGCTCAGTCCAAGCAGACACCAAGTGGGCCCCGGAAGTGGATTTCTGCATCAATTACTTACTTCTGTAAACCCTAGTAGCTAGTCTAGTATAAATAGGACTTTTTACTATTGTATTCAGAGTCTTTTGACCAGTCTTTTGATTGATATTTAATCAGTGTATGCGATTTTAGACCTTCATGGGGGCTGGCCATTCGGCCATGCCTGGACCACTTTCACTTATGTATTTTCAACAGTGGAGTTTCTACACACCATAGATTATGGGTGTGGAGCTCTACTGTACCTCGAGTTTTAATGCAATTACTACTATTTTCTATTTAATTCAGCTATCCTTGTTCTAAGATATTCGTTGCACTTCAACATGATGAATGTGATGATCCATGGCACTCATCATCATTCTCAACTATGAACGTGTGACTGACAACCACTTCCGTTCTACCTTAGATCGGGCACATATCTCTTGGATTCCTTAATCAGAATCTTCGTGGTATAAGCTAGATTAATGGTGGCATTCATGAGAATCCCGAAAGTCTAAACCTTGTCTATGGTATTCTGAGTAGGATTCAGGGATTGAATGACTGTGACGAGCTTCAAACTCGCAATTGTTGGGCGTGATGACAAACGCAAAAGAATCAAGGGATTCTATTCCAACATGATCGAAAACCGACAGATGATTAGTCGTGCCGTGACAGAGCATTTGGACCTTTTTCACTAAGATGATGGGATGTAGCCATTGACAACAGTGATGCCCTACATACAGCTTGCCATGGAAAGGAATAAGAAGGATTGAAGGAAGACAGTAGGAAAGCAGAGATCCAACAGGGACAAGCACCTCCACACACTTATCTGAAATTCCCACCATTGAATTACATGAGTAACTCTATCTTTATTTTCTGTTTTATTTATTATTTGAAAACTCCATAACATTTACTATCTGCCTAACTGAGATTTATAAGATGACCATAGCTTGCTTCATACCAACAATCTCCGTGGGATCAACCCTTACTCACGTAAGGTATTACTTGGACGACCCAGTGCACTTGCTGGTTAGTTGTGCGGAGCTGTGACTAAGTGTGATTCACGTTTGAGAGCGCTACCAAGTTTTTGGCGCCATTGTTGATGATCACAATTTCGTGCACCATTCCCATATGATGATTCCGAAGGGCGACATCTCCATGGAGATGTGTCGGATTGGCAGTTAAACCGACAATGTGATATCACAACCAATAGGGCAGGCATTCATCATGTGCATTTTCTATCTGTTTGTTTGCTTTGTCGACTTATAGTTGCTTGCCTAATTGTATAACATGCCTAATTGCTATTTGAATTACTTGCCTTGTTTGCTTCTACTTGTGATTTACTTGCATTGTGTATAATTGTGATTTCTACTGGGATTGAGGAGGTTCAGAAAGCGGTGGTAATGGAATCGCATAGAGGATAGGTTGGTGAAGGCTGTTGGACAGCGATGTTTGGTTAGGATAGAAATTCCCTAAGATATAGTACTCTGTTTAGTTTTGATTAAGGCTTTATATAATTATGCTTATTTGTTTTAGAATACTTAAAGTTTGAATTCTTGTGATGGATATGGAGTCTAGGATTACCTTTGGCGTCCTGGGGTCTTATATCCTACATCACTGGGCACTGTTACCATACTGAGAACCTCTGGTTATCATACCATATTTTTTGTTGTGTTTTTAGATGCAGGTTGCAACCCACCTCGGTGAGTTGTTTGGTCGGTGACAGAAGCGGAGGATCCGGATACTTCTTTTTGAGTCTTTTGATTTATTTTGTATACATCTCTCACTTTTGTATTTTGTTTTACCTAGAGGCTTGTATAGGAGAGAACAAAATTTGTATAAGCTATTTTTACTATCTGTTTCTTTTGGTCTGTATATAGCTAGCCAGCTTAAACTCCACGAGCCGTGGCTAGTTTATCATGATATTATACTCCTTATCTTTTGTTATATTATATGTGTTTCTTGTGCCTTAAGCTAGTAGCTTCGTTAGTACGTTTTACGCTTTTGAAATCATGTTTTTTAGTTATATCTTTCATCAGGCTTCTAGATAATATTATTTCTTCTATATATTTATATGTATGAGCTTTGAATTGTTGTAATCCTTGATTATCCTTTGCCTTACGATGCGAGGTAAAGCTTAGGCTAATTAGGGTGTTATATTTAGTGGTATCAGAACAGTTCGTCCTCTTGAGCCTGAGGGATGGACCGATTATGCTTCATTGCATACTCTGTGTGTCTTTTCATTGATGCTATTAGGTTATCGGGTTGATATATGTATAGCATGCTTGTTTTTGAGTGCCTGTTTGGGATAATTGAAGCACTAGGCTTTTGATATTGAGACTAATCACCTTGATATCGATTGTTTAGTGTAGACAGGAGCCCTAAATGGCCACTCATGGACGAGGTCAAGCACGTTCACGAGAAAGTAGGAATGAGCAACCGGCTGATAACCATGCCGAATTTATGGCGGCTATGGCTAATTTGGCAAACACTATGGAGGCTAATGCCGCTGTAACTCTGCAAGCTGTGCAGAGGTTAGGCCAACCGGCCGGAAACAGAAACAGAAATGGTGAAAGAAATGCTAATGATAATGTTGAGGGGGCGGCGATAGCACGGGAGGAGTTCCGATGACTTTGGTGACATTCCTCAAGGTTCATCCACCAACTTTCTGAGGATCAACCAATCCTACAGAAGTAGACAACTGGTTCCAGGCTATGGAGGGTGCTATACAGGCGTAGCACGTTCCAAATAATCATTATGTCGAGTTTGCTGCTTATCAGCTTTTGGGAGAGGCCCAACACTGGTGGCAAGCAGAGTGCCGCTTGCTCCAGCTCCAGAATACCGATGTTCTGTGGGACGTATTCCAGACGGCCTTTTACAAGAAATACTTCCCTGAGTCTGCAAGGGAAGCAAAGAAAATGGAACTGATGCAGCTGAAGCAAGGTTCGCTATCAGTGGCGGACTACAAAAGCAAGTTTGAGGAGCTATATAGATTTTCTAGGATGTGTCAGGGTCCCCCGGAGACCTACGAGAGCTGGAAGTGTATTAAATACCAAAGAGGGTTGAAGGACAACATAATGGCTGCTGTGGCTCCTATGGAAATTCGCACTTTTTCTGATTTGGTGAACAAAGCAAGGGTGGTTAAAGAGTACGCCAAGACCATAGCGGCATCCAAGGATACTCATGGAGGGAATACTAGTAAGGGACGTGGCAAGTATTTCCATCCTAGAGGTCAGAGTTTCAAGAGAGGAGGATATGTGCCTCAAGGGCAAGGAGGCTTTAGAAAGAACCCTTAGGATCAGTTTCAGCGTGGCAAAGGAAGAGAAAATCAGAGTAAGAATTCTCCGGATTTGACTTGTGTGCGTTGTGGACGTTTTCATCCATATGACTCTTACATGATTGGTTTAGGTGGGTCAGAGTCAGCACCAGGAGCGTGTTTTTGCTGTAAATGCCAAGGATGCTTCTAAGGCGGATCCATTAATGAGAGGTATATGTCTTATTGGCGATAAAACATTAATTGCATTGTATGATACTGGGGCTTCGCATTTGTTTGTTTCTATTGCTAAAGTTAAGGAATTAGGCTTGAAAGTGTCAGAGTTACCATTTGATCTGCATGTACATACTCCGCATTAGACAGTTATAACTAGGTCAGGGTGTAGGCAAGTAGGTTTCAAGCTCGAGAGTAGAGACTTCGTGCATTATTTGATCTGTTTACCAATAGTTGGGTTGGAGATGATTTTGGGATTTGATTGGTTGTTGAAGAATCGGGTTTTGTTGGATTGCTTTGAACGGACAATTCGGTTTATGTTGGAAGGAGAAAGTGGGGGTAGTGATAGCTGAAGGTTACTACCTGAACTCTGTAAGGGTGCACTGTAGTGGAGAAGAGTGTTAGGGTTACATCTTGTTAGCTGCTAATGCTTCGGGCAATACCTAAGACTTAGATCAGATTTCGGTGGTTAGAGACTTCCCAAAGGTATTCCCGGAGGATATTCCTGAATTTCCACCTCAAAGGGAGATTGAATTTGTGATTGAATTAGTGTTGAGAGCCGGGCCAGTGTCAATTGTGCCTTATAGGATGGCTTCTGGTGCGCGAAATTGTGAACAATACTTTTTCACAACTCAAATAATCCCCGATAATGGCTCCAAGAACTTGGTGGCTCAATACCATGGCATTACACAACTTCGCACAACTAACCAGCAAGTGCACTGGGTCGTCCAAGTAATAAACCTTACGTGAGTAAGGGTCGATCCCACGGAGATTGTTAGTATTGAAGCAAGCTATCGTCATCTTGTAAATCTTAGTCAGGCAAACTCAGATGTATATGGTGATGAACGAAAATAACATAAAAGATAAGGATAGAGATACTTATGTAATTCATTGGTGTAAGAGCTTCAGACAAGTGTATGAAGATGCCTTCCCTTCCGTCTCTCTGCTTTCCTAATGCCTTCATCCAGCCCTTCTTACTCCTTTCCATGGCAAGCTCGTGTAAGGTTTCACTGTTGTCAGCAGCTACCTCCCATCCGCGCAGTGAAAGCTAATGCACACACTCTGTCACAGTGCTGCCAATCACCGGTTTGGTTCCCTCCCCTACCGGAATAGAATAACTCTTTTGCGTCTGTCACTAACGCCCAGTAGGTTACAGGTTTGAAGCACGTCACAGTCATTCAATCATTGAATCCTACTCAGAGTACCACAGACAAGGCTAGACCTTCCGGATTCTCTTGAATGCTGCCATCAGTTCTTGCCTATACCACGAAGACTCTGATCTCACGGAATGGTTGGCTCGTTTGTCAGGCGAGCACTCGGTTGTCAGGCGATCAACCATGCATCGTGCAATCAGGAATCCAAGAGATATTCACTAAGCCTCATATGCTTGTAGAACAAGAATGGTTGTCAGTCACCTTGTTCATGGGTGAGAATGGTGATGGGCGTCAATCATCACCTTCATCAAGTTGAAGAACAAGTGATATCTTGGATAAAGAACAAGCGGAATTGAATGGAAGAACAATAGTAATTGCATTAATACTCGAGGTACAGCAGAGCTCCACACCTTAATCTATGGTGTGTAGAAACTCCACCGTTGAAAATACATAAGCATAAGGTCTAGGCATGGCCGAATGGCCAGCCTCCCAATGATCTAAGATAGCATAAAACTCAAAGATAGCTACCAAGATGTCCCTAATACAATAGTAAAAGGTCCTACTTATAGAAAACTAGTACATAGATGAGTAAATGACATAAAAATCCACTTCCGGGCCCACTTGGTGTGTGTTTGGGCTGAGCAATGAAGAAATTTCGTGTAGAGACTCTCCTTGGAGTTAAACGCCAGCTTTAGTGCCAGTTTGGGCGTTTAACTCCCAATTAGGTGCCAGTTCCGGCGTTTAACGCTGGAATTTCTTGAGGTGACTTTGAATGCCGGTTTGGGCCATCAAATCTTGAGCAAAGTATGGACTATTATATATTGCTGGAAAGCCCAGGATGTCTACTTTCCAACGCTTTGAGAGCGCGCCAATTGGGCTTCTGTAGCTCCAGAAAATCCGCTTCGAGTGCAGGGAGGTCAGAATCCAACAGCATCTGCAGTCCTTTTTGGTCTCTGGATCAGATTTTTGCTCAGGTCGCTCAATTTCAGCCAGAAAATACCTGAAATCACAGAAAAACACACAAACTCATAGTAAAGTCCAGAAAAGTGAATTTTAACTAAAAACTAATAAAAATATACTAAAAACTAACTAGATCATATCAAAAACATACTAAAAACAATGCCAAAAAGTATACAAATCATCTGCTCATCACAACACCAAACTTAAATTGTTGCTTGTCCCCAAGCAACTGAAAATCAAATAAGATAAAAGGAAGAGAATATGCAATGAATTCCAAAAACATCTGTGAAGATCAGTATTAATTAGATGAGCGGGGCTTTTAACTTTTTGCCTCTGAACAGTTTTGGCATCTCAATCTATCCTTTGAAATTCAGAATGGTTGGCTTCTTTAGGAACTTAGAATCCAGATAGTGTTAATGATTCTCCTAGTAAAGTATGATGATTCTTGAACATAGCTATTTATTGAGTCTTGGCTGTGGCCCAAAGCACTCTGTCTTTCCAGTATTACCACCGGATACATACATGCCACAGACACATAATTGGGTGAACCTTTTCAGATTGTGACTTAGCTTTGCTAAAGTCCCCAATTAGAGGTGTCCAGGGTTCTTAAGCACACTCTTATTTGCCTTGGATCACAACTCTTATTTTTTTTTTTCGTTTTCTTTTTTTTCTCTTTTTCTTTTTTTTCGGTTTTTTTTTTTGAATAGCAATGCTTTTTCTTGCTTCAAGAATCATTTTATTGATTTTTCAGATCCTCAATAACATGTCTCCTTTTTCATCATTCTTTCAAGAGCCAACATTCATGAACCACAAATTCAAGATACATATGCACTGTTTAAGCATACATTCAGAGAACAAAAATATTGCCACCACATCAAAATAATTAAACTATTATAAAATTCAAAATTCATGCAATTCTTCCTTTTTCAATTAAGCACATTTTTATTCAAGAAAGGTGATGGATTCATAGGACATTCATAACTTTAAGGCATAGACACTAAGACACTAATGATCATAAGACACAAGCATGGATAACATAAAGCACTAAAATTCGAAAAACAAAGGAATAAAGAACAAGGAAATCAAGGAATGGGTCCACCTCAGTGATGGCGGCTCTTCCTTGCTTTTGAAGGTCCTATGGAGTGCTTGAGCTCCTCAATGTCTCTTCCTTGCCAAGGTAGAGGTCTTGTCCGCCACCCTATAGAGTTCTTGGGCTATAACCTCATGAACCTCTATTTCTTCTCCAATCATGATGCTATGGATCATGATAGCCCGGTCTATGGTAACTTCGGACCGGTTGCTAGTGGGAATGATTGAGCGTTGTATGAACTCTAACCATCCTCTAGCCACGGGTTTGAGGTCATGCCTTCTCAATTGGACCGGCTTTCCTCTTGAATCTTGCTTCCATTGTGCGCCCTCTTCACATATGACTGTGAGGACTTGGTCCAACCTTTGATCAAAGTTGACCCTTCTAGTGTAAGGATGCTCATCTCCTTGCATCATAGGCAAGTTGAACGCCACCCTCACACTTTCCGGACTAAAATCCAAGTATTTCCCCCGAACCATAGTAAGATAATTCTTTGGATCCGGGTTCACACTTTGGTCATGGTTCTTGGTGATCCATGCATTGGCATAGAACTCTTGAACCATCAAGATTCTGACTTGTTGAATGGGGTTGGTAAGTACTTCCCAACCTCTTCTTCGGATCTCATGGCGGATCTCCGGATATTCACCCTTTTTGAGTGAAAAGGGGACTTCGGGGATCACCTTCTTCAAGGCCACAACTTCATAGAAGTGGTCTTGATGCACCCTTGAGAGGAATCTATCCATCTCCCATGACTCGGAGGTGGAAGCCTTTGCCTTCCCTTTCCTCTTTCTAGAGGTTTCTCCGACCTTGGATGCCATAAATGGTTATGGAAAAACGAAAAAGCAACGCTTTCACCACACCAAACTTAAAATGTTTGCTCATCCTCGAGCAAAAGAAGAAAGAAGAGAGTAGAAGAAGAAGAAATGAGGAAGAGGGAGATGGTGGTGTTCAGGTAGTGGGAAAATGAAGGGGTAAAGAGGGGTTTATATAGGAAAGAGGGGGATGAGGGTTCGGCCATTTGAGGGTGGGTTTGGGAGAGAAAGTGGTTTGAATTTGAAGGGTGAGGTTGGTGGGGTTTTATGAAGGATGGATGTGAGTGGTGAAGAGAAAGATGGGATTTGATAGGTGAGGGGTTTTTGGGGAAGAGGTGTTGAGGTGATTGGTGAATGGGGGAAGAAGAGAGAGAGTGATGGTAGGGTCCTGTGGGGTCCACAGATCCTGTAGTGTCAAGGAAAAGGCATCCTTGCACCAAATGGCATCAAAATCCACGTTTTGAGCCTTTTCTGGCGTTAAACGCCGGGCTGGTGCCCATTCCTGGCGTTTAACGCCAGGTTTTTGCCCTTTACTGGCGTTTAACGCCAGTCTGGTGCCCCTTTCTGGCGTTAAACGCCCAGAAGGGTGCCAGACTGGGCGTTAAACGCCCAATTGCTAGGCTGACTGGCGTTTGAACGCCAGCAGCATCTTCCTCCAGGGTGTGCTGTTTTTCTTCCTGTTTTTCATTTTGTTTTTGCTTTTTTCATTGTTTTTGTGACTTCTTATGATCATCAACCTACAAAAAAGAAAAAATAACAAAAGAAAATAATTAATTATAAAACATTGGGTTGCCTCCCAACAAGCGCTTCTTTACTGTCATTAGCTTGACAGAGGACTCTCATGGAGCCTCAGAGATGCTCAGAACCGTGTTGGAACTTCCCAACACCAAACTTAGAGTTTGATTGTGGCCTCCCAACACCAAACTTAGAGTCTGACTGTGGGGGCTCTGTTTGGCTCTGTTTTGAGAGAAGCTCTTCATGCTTCTTCTCCATGATGACAGAGGGATATCCTTGGGCCTTAAACACCAAGGATTCTTCATTCACTTGAATGATCAACTCTCCTCTATCAACATCAATCACAGCCTTTGCTGTGGCTAGGAAGGGTCTGCCAAGGATGATTGATTCATCCATGCACTTCCCAGTCTCTAGGACTATGAAATCAGTAGGAATGTAATGGTCTTCAACCTTAACCAGAACATCCTCTACAAGTCCATAGGCTTGTTTTCTTGAGTTGTCTGCCATCTCTAGTGAGATTTTTGCAGCTTGCACCTCAAAGATCCCTAATTTCTCCATTACAGAGAAGGGCATGAGGTTTACACTTGACCCCAAGTCACACAAGGCCTTCTTGAAGGTCATGGTGCCTATGGTACAAGGTATAGAAAACTTCCCAGGATCCTGCCTCTTTTGAGGCAATTGCTGCCTAGACAAGTTATCCAGTTCTTTGGTGAGCAAAGGGGGTTCATCCTCCCAAGTCTTATTTCCAAATAACTTGTCATTCAGCTTCATGATTGCTCCAAGGTATTTAGCAACTTGCTCCTCAGTGACATACTCCTCTTCTTCAGAGGAAGAATACTCATCAGAGCTCATGAAAGGCAGTAGTAAGTCCAAGGGAATCTCTATGGTCTCAGTTTGAGCCTCAGATTCCCAAGGTTCCTCAATGGGGAACTCATTGGAGGCCAGTGGACGTCCAGTGAGGCCTTCCTCAGTGGCGTTCACTGCCTCTTCTTCCTCCCAGAATTCGGCCATATTTATGGCTTTGCACTCTCCTTTTGGATTTTCTTCAGTGTTACTTGGGAGAGTGCTTGGGGGAAGTTCAGTAATTTTCTTGCTCAGCTGACCCACTTATCCTTCCAAATTCCTAATGGAGGATCTAGTTTCAGTCATGAAACTTTGAGTGGTTTTGATTAGATCAGAGACCATGGTTGCTAAGTCAGAGGTATTCTGCTTAGAGCTCTCTGTCTGTTGCTGAGAAGATGATGGAAAAGGTTTACCATTGTTAAACCTGTTTCTTCCACCATTATTATTGAAACCTTGTTGAGGTCTCTCTTGATTCTTCCATGAGAGATTTGGGTGATTTCTCCATGAAGAATTATAGGTGTTACCATAGGGTTCTCCCAGGTAATTTACTTCTTCCATTGAAGGGTTCTCAGGATCATAAGCTTCTTCCTCAGATGAAGCATCCTTAGTACTGTTTGGTGCATTTTGCATTCCAGACAGACTTTGAGAAATCAGATTGACTTGTTGAGTCAATATTTTATTCTGAGCCAAAATGGCATTCAGAGTGTCAATTTCAAGAACTCCTTTCTTCTGACTAGTCCCATTGTTCACAGGATTCCTTTCAGAAGTGTACATGAATTGGTTATTTGCAACCATTTCAATCAGTTCTTGAGCTTCAGTAGGCGTCTTCTTTAGATGAAGAGATCCTCCAGCAGAGCTATCCAAAGACATCTTGGATAGTTCAGAGAGATCATCATAGAAAATACCTATGATGCTCCATTCAGAAAGCATGTCAGAGGGACATTTTCTGATTAACTGTTTGTATCTTTCCCAAGCTTCATAGAGGGATTCTCCATCCTTCTGTCTGAAGGTTTGGACTTCCACTCTAAGCTTACTCCATCTTTGTGGTGGAAAGAACTTTGCCAAGAAGGCATTGACTAGCTTTTCCCAAGAGTCCAGGCTTTCTTTAGGTTGGGAGTCCAACCATATTCTAGCTCTATCTCTCACAGAAAAAGGGAATAGCATCAGTCTATAGACCTCAGGGTTAACCCCATTAGTCTTGACTGTGTCACAGATTTGCAAGAACTCAGCTAAAAACTGATGAGGATCTTCCATTGGAAGTCCATGAAACTTGCAATTCTGTTGCATTAGAGAAACTAATTGAGGCTTAAGCTCAAAGTTGTTTGCTCCAATGGCAGGGATAGAGATGCTTCTCCCATAGAAATCAGGAGTAGGTGCAGTAAAGTCACCAAGCACCTTCCTTGCATTGTTGGCATTGTTGTTGTTTTCGGCTGCCATTTGTTCTTCTTCCTTGAAGAATTCGGTCAGGTGCTCTAAAGAGAGTTGTGCTTTGGCTTCTCTTAGCTTTCTCTTCAAGGTCCTTTCAGGTTCAGGATCAGCCTCAACAAGAATGCCTTTGTCTTTGCTCCTGCTCATAAGAAAGAGAAGGGAACAAGAAAATGTGGAATCCTCTATGTCACAGTATAGAGATTCCTTTAGGTGTCAGAGGAAAAGAAAAATAGAAGAAAGAAGAAGGAGAATTCGAACTTGATCAGATATAGTTCGAATTGTGCATTAAGAAGGAGCGATACTCCATAAATAGAAGGATGTGAAGAAGAAGGGGGGGATAATTTTCGAAAATTAATTATAAAATTTTGAAAACATTTTTGAAGAACACTAATTGATTTTCGAAAACAAAAGTGGGAAAGAAGTTAAGTGATTTTCGAAAAAAAAGATTTTGAAATTAGACATCAAAAAGATTTGATTGAAAACTATTTTGAAAAAGATGTGGTTAAGAAGATATGATTGAAAAGTTATGGTCAAAGAGATGTGATTGAGAAGATATGATTTGAAAACAATTTTAAAAGATATAATTTGAAAACAATTTGAAAAAGATTTGATTTTTAAAAATTAATAACTTGCCTAACAAGAAAAGATATGATTCAAACATAAAACCTTTCTCAACAGAAAAGGCAACAATTTTGAGATGTTCAATCAAATCATTAATTGTTAGTAAGTATCTTTTAAAAAGGAAAGAAATTGATTTTGAAAACATTTGATTGAAAAGATTTGATTTGAAAAAGATTTGATTTTGAAAAACTAAAAAAAAAATTGATTTGAAAACAAAATCTTCCCCCTAGCACCATCCTGGCGTTAAACGCCCAGAATGGTATACATTCTGGCGTTTAACGCCCAAAATGCTACCTCTTTGGGCGTTAAACGCCCAACCAGGTGCCCTGGCTGGCGTTTAAACGCCAGTCTGCCTTCTTCACTGGGCATTTTTGAATGCTCAGCTTTTTCTGTGTAATTCCTCTGCAGTATGTTCTGAATCTTCAATTCTTTGTATCATTGACTTGAAAAGACACAAATTAAAAATATTTTTGGATTTTTTTTTTATTTTTATAATCAAAATGCAACAAGAATCAATTAACAATGCATGCAAGACACCAAACTTAGCAGTTTGTGTGCCACTGACACTATATGAGACACACAAAATACTTTAAGTCAATAGAATTCAAAGATCAAAACAAAGAAATATATGCATGGATTCGAAAATTATAACAAAAACATGCATTTGACACCAAACTTAGGATGAGACACTAAACTTAAGCAAGAAACATCAAATATTTTTGGTCTTTTTATGATTTTGTAATTTTTTTTGTGTTTTTCGAAAATTAAATGGGAAAAGGTATCAAAATTCTTAATGAGAATTCCAGGAATCAGTGCAATGCTAGTCTAAGACTCCGGTCCAGGAATTAGACATGGCTTCACAGCCAGCCAAGCTTTCAAAGAAAGCTTCGGTCCAAAACACTAGACATGGCCAGAGGCCAGCCAAGCCTTAGCAAATCACTGCTCCAAAAGCAAGATTGATAAGAAATCAACAAGTTCTTGCGGTGATAAGTTGAAACCTTGGTCCAATGAGATTAGACATGGCTTCTCAGCCAGCCAGATTTCAACAAATCATCATGAAACTCTAGAATTCATCTTCAAGAATTTCGAAAAAAAAATAATACCTAATCTAAGCAACAAGATGAACCGTCAGTTGTCCAGCCTAAACAATCCCGGGCAATAACACCAAAAACTTGATGTTGTTGCCGGATCTTGGCACTGATGTTACCAAAAGCTTGCTCAAAACTTTGAACAATCCCCGGCAACGGCGCCAAAAACTTGGTGCGCGAAATTGTGAACAATACTTTTTCACAACTCAAAAAATCCCCGGTAATGGCTCCAAGAACTTGGTGGCTCAATACCATGGCATTACACAACTTCGCACAACTAACCAGCAAGTGCATTGGGTCGTCCAAGTAATAAACCTTACGTGAGTAAGGGTCGATCCCACGGAGATTGTTAGTATTGAAGCAAGCTATGGTCATCTTGTAAATCTTAGTCAGGCAAACTCAGATGTATATGGTGATGAACGAAAATAACATAAAAGATAAGGATAGAGATACTTATGTAATTCATTGGTGTAAGAGCTTCAGACAAGTGTATGAAGATGCCTTCCCTTCCGTCTCTCTGCTTTCCTAATGCCTTCATCCAGCCCTTCTTACTCCTTTCCATGGCAAGCTCGTGTAAGGTTTCACTGTTGTCAGCAGCTACCTCCCATCCGCGCAGTGAAAGTTAATGCACACACTCTGTCACAGTGCTGCCAATCACCGGTTTGGTTCCCTCCCCTACCGGAATAGAATAACTCTTTTGCGTCTGTCACTAACGCCCAGTAGGTTACAGGTTTGAAGCACGTCACAGTCATTCAATCATTGAATCCTACTCAGAGTACCACAGACAAGGCTAGACCTTCCGGATTCTCTTGAATGCTGCCATCAGTTCTTGCCTATACCACAAAGACTCTGATCTCACGGAATGGTTGGCTCGTTTGTCAGGCGAGCACTCGGTTGTCAGGCGATCAACCATGCATCGTGCAATCAGGAATCCAAGAGATATTCACTAAGCCTCAGATGCTTGTAGAACAAGAATGGTTGTCAGTCACCTTGTTCATGGGTGAGAATGGTGATGGGCGTCAATCATCACCTTCATCAAGTTGAAGAACAAGTGGTATCTTGGATAAAGAACAAGCGGAATTGAATGGAAGAACAATAGTAATTGCATTAATACTCGAGGTACAGCAGAGCTCCACACCTTAATCTATGGTGTGTAGAAACTCCACCGTTGAAAATACATAAGCATAAGGTCTAGGCATGGCCGAATGGCCAGCCTCCCAATGATCTAAGATAGCATAAAACTCAAAGATAGCTACCAAGATGTCCCTAATACAATAGTAAAAGGTCCTACTTATAGAAAACTAGTACATAGATGAGTAAATGACATAAAAATCCACTTCCGGGCCCACTTGGTGTGTGTTTGGGCTGAGCAATGAAGAAATTTCGTGTAGAGACTCTCCTTGGAGTTAAACGCCAGCTTTAGTGCCAGTTTGGGCGTTTAACTCCCAATTAGGTGCCAGTTCCGGCGTTTAACGCTGGAATTTCTTGAGGTGACTTTGAACGCCGGTTTGGGCCATCAAATCTTGGGCAAAGTATGGACTATTATATATTGCTGGAAAGCCCAGGATGTCTACTTTCCAACGCCGTTGAGAGCGCGCCAATTGGGCTTCTGTAGCTCCAGAAAATCCGCTTCGAGTGCAGGGAGGTCAGAATCCAACAGCATCTGCAGTCCTTTTTGGTCTCTGGATCAGATTTTTGCTCAGGTCCCTCAATTTCAGCCAGAAAATACCTGAAATCACAGAAAAACACACAAACTCATAGTAAAGTCCAGAAAAGTGAATTTTAACTAAAAACTAATAAAAATATACTAAAAACTAACTAGATCATATCAAAAACATACTAAAAACAATGCCAAAAAGTATACAAATCATCCGCTCATCAGCTTCGATAGAGCTGGCCGAGTTAAAGGCTCAGTTGGAGGAGCTTCTGAACAAGAGGTTCATTCGGCCGAATGTATCACCGTGGGGAGCGCCAGTTTTATTGGTGAAGAAGAAGGATGGATGAATGCAACTGTGTGTGGATTACTGACAGTTTAAAAAAGTGAATGTGAAGAATAAGTACCCACTGCCAAGGATAGATGACTTGATGGATCAACTGCAAGGAGCTGGAGTGTTTTCCAAAATCGATTTAAGATCTGGTTACCATCAGATAAGGGTGAAGGAAGATGACATCCCTAAGACCACGTTTAAGATGCGCTATGGACACTACGAGTTTGGGTTATGTCCTTTGGGTTAACGAATGCACCTGTTGTTTTTATGGATTACATAAACAGAGTGTTTCGTCCCTTTTTGGACAAATTCGTGGTAGTTTTCATAGACGACATCTTGGTTTACTCTAAGACGGCGAAAGAGCATGAGGAACACTTAAGGATTGTGTTGCAAATTTTAAAAGAGCAGAAATTGTATGCTAAGTTGTCGAAGTGTGAGTTCTGGAAGGAGGAAGTGAAGTTCCTAGGTCACGTGGTGAGCAAAGGAGGAATATCAATGGATCCTTCTAAGGTAGAAGTGGTGATGAAATGAGAAAGACCGACGACAGTGACGGAAGTCAGAAGCTTTTTGGGCTTAGCCGGATATTACCGGAGATTCATTGAAGGATTTTCCCGGATTGCACTACCAATGACTAAGTTGACAAGGAAGGAAGTGCCTTTTGTATGGACGTCGGAGTGTGAAGAGAGTTTTCAGACCTTGAAGCAGAAGTTAACTTCAGCACCTGTTTTAATCTTGCTAGAACCGCATGAACTGTTCGAAGTTTACTGTGATGCTTCCTTGAAGGGTTTGGGTTGCATGTTAATGCAACACCGGAATGTGGTGGCTTACGCATCATGTCAGCTGAGACCGCATGAGGTAAATTACCCAACTCATGACTTGGAATTAGCGGCGATTGTGTTTGCATTGAAGATTTGGAGGCACCATTTGTACGGAATGAGGTTTAGCGTCTTTTTTTTATCATAAGAGTCTCAAGTACATCTTTGATCAGAAAGAGCTAAATATGCGTCAGAAGAGGTGGATGGAGTTGCTAAAGGATTATGATTTTGAACTGAGTTATCATACTGGAAAGGCGAATGTGGTAGCAGATGCATTGAGTCAAAAGTCATTGACAATTACTTGGATGAGAATCAAGGAGGAGGAGTTGGTGGGTAAGTTTATGGATCTTAAGTTGGATATTGGTGAAGTTGCCGGAAGAGCTTGCATGAATCAGTTACAGATCTCAAGTGACTTTAAATCTGAACTCCTAAAGGCTCATCAAAACGATGACGTGTTACCTAAGGTGTTGCCAACTATTGAGCAAGGGAAGCAGTGGAGAGTGTCATGGGATCAAGATGGATTGTGGAGATTCAAGGGTAGGATCATTGTGCTGGATGTTGGGACTTTGCAGCAAGATATATTGAAAGAAGAGCACAAGAGCAGATTTTCTATTCACCCTAGGAGTACTAAGATGTACCACGATCTAAAGGCTATGTTCAAGGTGCCTGACGTGTCAGAAGGTAAAGATAGAGCATCAGAAACCGTCAGGAATGTTACAGTCACATGAAATTCCTCAGTGGAAGTGGGAAGGAATCGCGATGGATTTTGTGACCGGTTTACCGAGGACTAGGTCGGGATTTGATGCAATTTGGGTTATCGTGGATCGCTTAACCAAATCTGCTCATTTTCTGCCTATTCGAGTGAACTGTTCTATAGAGGAGTTAGCAAGGCTGTACATAAAGGAGATAGTAAGGTTGCATGGTGTACCATCGAGCATAGTGTCAGACCGTGATCCCCGATTCACTTCAAGGTTTTGGGGAGTTTTCCAAAGAGCCTTCGGTACGAAGCTATGTCTCAGTACCGCATATCATCCACAAATGGATGGACAGTCGGAAAGGACTATTCAGACATTGGAAGATATGCTAAGAGCATGTGTATTGGATCAACCCGAAAGTTGGGACCGCTACATGCCATTGGTGGAGTTTGCATACAACAATAGCTTTCATGTGAGCATTGGGATGGCTCCGTATGAGGCTTTGTATGGACGGAAGCACCAGTCTCCACTCTGTTGGTATGAATCTGGCGAAGCAAGTGTTTTGGATCCTGATTTGATAGTAGAGACTACTGAGAACCTTAAGAAGATTCGTTCAAGGATCCTAACTGCTCAGAGTCGACAGAAGAGTTATGCGGACTAGAGAAGGAAACCATTAGAGTTTGAAGTGGGAGAATATGTATTTTTGCGAGTTACACCGACAACTGGGATTGGAAGATCAATTAAGACCAAAAAATTGAATCTGAGGTATATAGGACCGTTTGAGATTCTAAGGCGATTCGGGCCGGTGGTGTATCAAGTAGCCTTGCCACCTCATCTATCTAACCTGCATGACAAATTCCACGTGTCACAACTCCGTAAGTACACGTTGGATGCGGCTCATGTGTTAGAGCCTGAGTGGTTCGAGTTGCGGGAGAACTTGACTTTCCAAGTAACGCCAGGGAGAATTGACGACACCAGTGTGAAGAAGCTGCGAGAAAAGGAAGTTTCATTAGTTAAGGTTGCTTGGAAAAGAGCATGAGTTGAAGAGCAAACTTGGGAATTGGAGTCCGAGATGCGAAAGGATTATCCCAAGCTTTTCTCAGGTAATTCAAATTTTGAGGTCAAATTTTCTTATTTGGTGTGGAGAATGTAAGAACTGCAACTAATCAATCGGTTAATTAAGTGATTATATTGCCCAAATTAGATTCCAAAAAGTTAGAGTGAGAATTTGAGGATTTAAATATGATTTTTGAACTCAGTAGAATTTTTTGAGTCAAAAAAAGTGTCTTCTGTGAAAAACCGTAAAAAATCGCGAACTGGCAATTGAACCAGTTGAACCGGTTCAAGTCTTCCCCGTGCTGCACGAGAAAAAGTGGAATCAGCCAAAAACCATAGAAAAACATTAGAAATGAAAAACCAGACGTTAATTTTAAAGGTTTGGCCCGAAGTTGGGCCAAACGAGCTAAAAATGCTAACGGGTTAGACTGGGTCCAAGTTGGGCCCAAGCCCAACATATATAAGGTTCATTTAATGAACCAATCAACAGAAACCACACTCAAACACACACACACCCAGCTGAAAGAGAAGGGGAAGAAGAGAACCCTTGAGCACTATTCATCATCATCATCATCTCAAGCTCATATCTTGAGCTACAGAGCTTCGATCACTGCACCGTTTGTGGCTACGTGTTCCTTATGGAGAACTCTACAAAACCCAAATAAGAAACTGGTAAGGAAAGCTCGAATCCCTCTCAGTTCTTCTCCTCAAATTTTTGAGTTTTAAGGTTTTGATTAAGTGAGAATTTATGATTTTTGGGTGTTTAGGTTCACTCTAATCCTTGCTTAGCATTGGGTTTTGGCTTCCAAAGCTATTGGGAAAGGTAAGAGCTCTTGAACCTTGGTGGGATTATGTTTATGTTGAGCCCTAGGTTGATTTGTGGTGATTTATATGTATATAGCTTGATTATTGTGTGTTTGGAGCTTGTTGGTGCTTATTGAAGTTACATTGGTGGTTGGATTATGGTTGAAAGCTCATTTGGTGCTCAATTTTGAGTTTTGGACATATTGAAAATTGGCCAAGATATTGTTTCGGGTCTATGTAGTATATAATATTCATGGATACTTAGGCTAGTGACCTATTGGATAGGTTTGGATTTGAATGGTTGTTGAGTTGTTGAATGATGGTATGTGATAATTTATGATGAATTGATGATTGTTGAGTTTGATTATGATGATTGATAATGATATGATGAGGATGAATGATTTGTGAAGTTGATAAGTGAATTGTGTTGATATATGTGATATTGATGTTGATGAATTGGTAATGTAGTTGGAAAAATGTTAATGAGGTTTGATTATAATGTGATATATTGAGGTTGAGGTTGAGGATGAGGAAAGGTGAAGGAAAATGTGGTAACCTTCGTGTAATATGACATAAAGGGTTGATTTTGATGAGAATTGGAGTTTGGAATGGGTTGGTTTGGATTTGGTTGTGTTTTACAAGAAATTGTGGGTTTTGGTAAAAGTTGGTTTTTGGTAAATTTTGTCTAATCATAACTTTTGGCTCAGTTTTCAAAATTGGTTGAAATTTGTTTAGAATTAAAGTTCATTTAAAATCCTTTAAATCAATGTAAAGTTTGCAAAATTTGGAGTTTTTTAAAGGAAGTTACGATCATTCAAAGTTGGTGTTGAAAATCTGAAATTCTGCAAGGTTGCAGAATTTTGTGATTTCTGGTTTATGCGCACACACACCTCTACGGAAATTTTAACCTGTGCGCACGCACAGGCATGTGCGTCCACACACGCAGAGGCAGGCAGTCTGCTTGCAGCATTAGCACAGCTTATGCGCGCGCACACCAATGAGAAATTGCAACCTGTGCGTATGCACAGCCCTATGCACACGTACACGTTGGGAAGGCCAGTTTGTTGGAGGCGCTGGCACAGGTTGTGCGAGTGAACAGACATTAACAATTTTGACACCTGTGCGTACGCACACCTCTATGCGTACGCACACGCCCTGTTTCTCAAAATTTTACTTTGTTTTCAACTATTCTACCTTCCCAACAAGCTTCTATAACACCATTTTAGGACTCTTGGGTTTAGTTTTGGACATTTAAAACATGGAAAGAACTTAATGGCTTTAGATGATATTATATGGGAAACTTAGAAAACGGAGGCCTAGGTTTCGGGTGTACTGAGGATGGCTCGATGGTATGTGATGAATGCTTGATATATGAGATTGGAATTGAGGAATGATTGAGTTCGGAATAAAAATGTGATTTGACAGTGGTTTAGATGAGTCGAGGACTCGAATGTGTGATGAGGAATCACTGATGTATTGAAAATATTTTCTGAAAAACCACTGCACTACAATTTTGTATTGAGATTATGAGATGTTATGCGCCCGGCAGGGACGGCAGTTGGATCCCGCCTGTCGAGGTAGCGGTGGCGGCGTAAGGGCGGTGGGTCATCCCGCTTACATTGAGATGTGAGGTCCGTGGGAATCAACATGATTATCAAAATTGGCTGCTATCTACATACATCTCACAACTTGGTAACAAAAAGCATAAACAAAAAGAACTTAATAAGAATGAGAAGTTGCACTCAATCAAGTATGAGACATGCCTTGTTTTGGAAATCAAATGTTTCTTTCTCTAGGTTTAAATTGGGAGCTAAGGTTTCATTGAATGATAATAAAAAATACTACTTTTAGGAGAAAAATAATTAGAAAGCATATTTGAACTTAGCACATTGAGTAAGCTTATTAACTAAATATTTTTAGAACCCAAAACTTCACTTGATGAAATTAACAAAACGAAAGGTACCTGATGCCAGGGCATCTTAGGCTAGTTTTACTAGCCTTTTTCTTTGTTTTTGATAGTTTTTATGCACTTTCTTGAGTTATAAGTAAGCCATTTGGGTAGAAATACATGTATGTCTGTATTCATTCAACCATGAGTAATTTGATGCAATTTCATGAGGTTTTATGCTATGATTATTTATATGCTGAGATTAATAAGAAGCCTCATGATTTTAGCATAGCTTTGATGCAATTGTTGGTTGATAACAGATAAGGAAAGGCATGGAGGAAGGTTGAAGAAAAGAGACTTGGAGAAGAGAAACAGAACATAAATTTGCTGATAGTCACGTTTGAGGAAGCGTTGGATATCCAACGTTAATCCCAACGTGGTGATGAAGAATTCAATTCTAGAGCTAAGGAAATTTTGAGCGACGCGTACGCGTTTATGACACGTACGCGTGAAAAAAAATTGTTTTCCGCGCGAAAGCATGCGTCACGCGCACGCATGGAATGGCAAAATGACCATTCACACGTATGCGTAGATCACGCGTACGCGTAAAAAAATATGACGTTGGGGGTCCAACGTTAACTCAAATGTAGCCTCCAACATCCGCAATGCTCAGCCCAGAATTGAAATTGGAAAAAGTGGAATCGATGCCCACACACCAATGCCGCATACGCGTGCATGAGAAACAATCAATGCACGCTTAAGCGCACAGTACGCGCACGCGCAACAGTGCCAACGTTGGAAAGAACGTTGGAGGTCCAACGCTGAAGCCAACGTCACCCTTCCCTGGTTCAAATTGGAAAATGGAATTCATGCATCCACGCGCAAGCACACAGTGCGCGTACGCATGGATGAGCATTTTTGGCAGTGTGCGTAGAAGCGCATGGTACGCGTACGCGTGGATCGGCGGACATTGGCCCTCCAACATTGGGTCAAACGCCAGTGACAGCTACAGCTTCTCTTTTTGCTAGTTATTTTTACATGGCGTTTGAGTCAATGTTGACACTCAAATGTTGACTCAAACTTGAAGCACCAGCATCCAATTCTCACCCAGATCTCTTCTCAAGATCAAGAGCAATCAATTGGAGCCATCTTTGACCCAATCTCAGCAAGGCCAAAAGCCCAATTCAAGGCTTAAAGATAAAATATAGAAAGTGTAAAAATAGTAGTTAGTTTGATTTAGGAAGGAGCTTCGGTCATTATTTTTAGTTTTACTTTTGGCTCATTTTTAGTTTTTCATCTTTGAATTTGGGGAGTTGGAATTAGATCTGAGTTTACTTTTCATTGTTCTCTCTTCTACATTTCTTACTTTTCGTTTTGAATCTTGGATTGAGAATTGAAGGAATTCTGTTTCATTCTTGATCTAAGATTTATCTTTGTTTACCTTCTGCATAATTCAGTGAATTGAGATTTGGATCTAAGTTTCCTTTATTGCTTTCATTTACATTTATCTGCAAGTTCATTTTCTATTGGATCAAGGAAGGAATTGAGATCTAGACTTGTTTTCTAGTCTCATTGATCCCCTGAGATCGATCCTCACTTGTTCTTTTAGATGTTGCAATTTAATCTTCTTGATGTTCTGATTCATATTCTAGTTCTCTGATTGATTGCACTTTGAGTTCTCTTGTTTAATTTGAAATTCCAGCCCCAATTCCTTTTACTCTTCTTGTAATTTTACATTT
Organism: Arachis stenosperma; assembly: GCF_014773155.1. NCBI lineage: Eukaryota > Viridiplantae > Streptophyta > Magnoliopsida > Fabales > Fabaceae > Arachis > Arachis stenosperma. Next base: position 40,617,433 of record NC_080383.1, on the reverse strand, counting down.
CTTGCACTTTAAGCTTCTACCATTTACATTTCTTGCGATCTAAGTTTCAGCCATTTACATTACTTGTTCTTTAAGATTCAGTTCTTTAATTCTCCTGCACTTTAATTTACAGTCAATCATCCCTCTCCCTTTTAAATTTCATGCAATTTAGCTTCTGTTGAATACAAATCACTCAAATCAACACTTGTTTGCTTGACTAAATCAACCACCTAACTAAAATTGCTCAAACCTTCAATCCCTGTGGGATCGACCTCACTGATGTGAGTTATTATTACTTGATGCGACCCGGTACACTTGTCGGTGAGTTTTGTGCTGGATCGTTTTCCACACATCAAGTTTTTGGCGCCGTTGCCGGGGATTGATTAGATTGACAATGATTAAGTAAGGTGGTGGTCTAGATTAAGCATTTTTTTTCTTTTTCTTTATTTTTATTTAATTTTTTTCCTAACACACTAACTGTTTGAATATTTGCTTAAGCTAACCATGATCTCACTCTAGCAATAGAGTGCATTGTTACTGGTTTTTTGGCTTTGTGTGTGTTTTTTGTTGTCTTGGTTGTATGACAGAGGTAAGAGGAGAGACCTATACCTTATGTGAACAAGACGAAAGAACTCTCAGGAGGTTAAAAAGAGAGGCAAGAGGAAAAAGTGTTGTTGGTGAAGAAAATTCTGAGGAAAAGGATCAAGAGATGGAAGATAATCCACCTAATCCACCCGGGGGAGTGGCCAACAACAATGGTCAACCACAGAGGAGAGTCTTGGCTTCCTACACATTTGCTAATCCAAGGCATTGTGAGAGTAGCATCCTTACTCCCAATGTCAATGCAAACAACTTTGAATTGAAGTCTCAACTCATCACTCTCGTGCAAAATAATTGTTCCTATGGAGGAGGGCCACTTGAAGATCCAAACCAACACTTATCCACTTTTCTAAGGATTTTGTGATACTGTCAAAACCAATGGTGTGCATCCTGACATATACAAGTTGTTGCTATTTCCATTTTCCCTCAGAGATAAAGCTACTCAATGGTTGGAGTCATTTCCAAGAGATAGCATCAACACTTGAGAAGATCTACTGAACAAGTTCTTAGCCAAGTTCTATCCTCCTCAAAGGATCATTAGACTCAAAACAGAGGTCCAAACATTCACTCAGATGGATGGAGAGTCATTCTATAAGGCTTGAGAGAGATACAAGACTTTGATCAGAAAATGTCCACCAGACATGTTCAATGAATGGGATAAGCTTCAAAACTTCTATGAAGGACTAACTCTGAAGCCTCAAGAAGCGCTAGATCACTCAGCAGGAGGCTCCTTACAATTGATGAAGACTGCAAAGGAGGCCCTAAACCTTATTGATATGGTGGCAAACAATCAATATTTCTTTGCTCATCAGAGACAATGCCAACCATCACAAAGAAAAGGAGTGCTAGAGTTGGAAGGAGTGGATTCTATCCTAGCTCAAAACAAGATGATGCAACAGCAAATTCAGCAATAATTTGAAGAAATGGCTAAGAGGATTGATAGCTTGCAAGTTGCATCAGTGAATGTCACAAGCCAACCATCAACTGGATGGGGATCGAATGAAGAGAACCAAGAGGATCAACATCAGGAACAAGTTCAATATGTGCATGATGAGCGGATAATTTATACGCTTTTTGGCATTACTTTTAGTATGTTTTTAGTATATTTTAGTTAGTTTTTGTTATATTTTTATTAGTTTTTAGTTAAAATTCACTTTTCTGGGCTTTACTATGAGTTTGTGTGTTTTTCTATGATTTCAGGTATTTTCTGGCTGAAATTGAGGGACCTGAGCAAAAATCTGATTCAGAGGCTGAAAAGGACTGCAGATGCTGTTGGATTCTGACCTCCCTGCACTCGAAGTGAATTTTCTGGAGCTACAGAAGCCCAATTGGCACGCTCTCAATTACGTTAGAAAGTAGACATCGTGGGCTTTCCATCAATGTATAATGGTCCATACTTTGCCCGAGATTTGATGGCCCAAACCGGCATTGCAAATCAGCTTCAGAATTTCCGGCGTTTAACGCCGGAACTGACACAAAAATTGGAGTTAAACGCCCAAACTGGCATAAAAGCTGGCGTTTAACTCCAGAAAAAGTCTCTACTCATGAAAGCTTCAATGCTCAGCCCAAGCACACGCCAAATGGATCCCGGAAGTGGATTTTTACGTCATTTACTCATTTCTGTATACCCTAGGTTACTAGTTCACTATTAATAGGACCTTTTGATATTGTATCTGTACCTTATGACACTTTACACGTTTCTCATTGTATCTTCTACAGCATGAGTCTCTAAACCCCATGGTTGGGGGTGAGGAGCTCTGCTGTGTCTTGATGGATTAATGCAATTACTACTGTTTTTCATTCAATCACGCTTGTTTCTATTCTAAGATATCACTTGTTCCTAAACCTGATGAATGTGATGATCCATGACACTCATCATCATTCTCACCTATGAACGTGTGCCTGAAAACCACCTCCGTTGTACCTTAGATTGAGTAGATATCTCTTGGATTCCTTAATCAGAATCTTCGTGGTATAAGCTAGAATTGATGGCGGCATTCAAGAGAATCCGGAAGGTCTAAACCTTGTCTGTGGTATTCTGAGTAGGATTTGGTGGACGAAATTGTGATCCATATTCTTTAAGTTGTACTCCTTGTAAAATTATGGAATTTGAAATTGGCACGAGTGAACACAACTCCGTTCAACTAACCAGCAAGTGTACTGGGTCGTCCAAGTAATAAACTTTACGTGAGTAAGGGTCGATCCCACAGAGATTGTTGGTATGAAGCAAGTGATGAGCGGATAATTTGTACGCTTTTTGGCATTGTTTTTAGTATATTTTTAGTATCTTTTAGTTAGTTTTTAGTATATTTTTATTAGTTTTTAGTTAAAATTCACTTTTCTGGACTTTACTATGAGTTTGTGTGTTTTTCTGTGATTTCAGGTATTTTCTGGCTGAAATTGAAGGTTCTGAGCAAAAATCTGATCCAGAGACTGAAAAGGACTGCAGATGCTGTTGGATTCTGACCTCCCTGCACTCGAAGTGGATTTTCTGGAGCTACAGAAGCCTAATTGGCGCGCTCTCAACGGCATTGGAAAGTAGACATCCTGGGCTTTTCAGCAATATATGATAGTTCATACTTTGCCCAAGATTTGATGGCCCAAACCGGCGTAGCAAATCAGCATCAGAAATTCCAGCGTTAAACGCCGGAACTGGCATAAAACTTGGAGTTAAACGCCCAAACTGGCATGAAAGCTGGCGTTTAACTCCAGAAAAGGTCTCTACACGAAATTACTTCATTGCTCAGCCCAAGCACACACCAAGTGGGCCCGGAAGTGGATTTTTCTGTCATTTACTCATTTCTGTAAACCTTAGGATACTAGTTTACTATTTATAGGATCTTTTGACATTGTATCCGTACCTTATGACCTCATGACATTTTTACACGTTTCTAGTGTACCTTCCACGGCATGAGTCTCTAAACCCCATGGTTGGGGGTGAGGAGCTCTGCTGTGTTTTGATGGATTAATGCAATTACTACTGTTTCTTATTCAATCATGCTTGCTTCCATTCTAAGATATCACTTGCTCCTAACCCGGATGAATGTGATGATCTGTGACACTCATCATCATTCTCAACTATGAACATGTGCCTGACAACCACCTCTGTTCTACCTTAGATTAAGTAGATATCTCTTGGATTCTTTAATCGGAATCTTCGTGGTATAAGCTAGAACTGATGGCGGCATTCAAGAGAGTCCGGAAGGTCTAAACCTTGTCTGTGGTATTCTGAGTAGGACTCAATGATTGAATGACTGTGACGTGCTTCAAACTCCTGAAGGCGGGGCGTTAGTGACAGACGCAAAAGAATCACTGGATTCTATTCCGGCCTGATTGAGATCCGACAGATGATTAGCCTATGCTGTGACAGAGCATCAGGGACGTATTTTCACTGAGAGGATGGGAGGTAGCCACTGACAACGGTGAAACCCTACATACAGCTTGCCATGGAAGGAGACATGCGTGCTTGATGAAGATGACAGTAGGAAAGCAGAGATTCGGAAGATGGAGCATCTCCAAAGCCTCAGCCTATTCTCCATTACTGCAAAACAAGTACCTTTCTCATGTTCTTTTGCTTTTTACAATCAATCCTGATAATTTCTGATATCCTGACTAAGATTTACAAGGTAACCATAGCTTGCTTCAAGCCGACAATCTCCGTGGGATCGACCCTTGCTCACGCAAGGTATTACTTGGACGACCCAGTGCACTTGCTGGTTAGTTGTGCGGGATTGCAAAAGTGTTATTGCAATTTCGTGCACCAGCAAGCTATGGTCACCTTGTAAATCTTAGTTAGGCAGATTAAATTTGGTTTATGGTTTCGAAAATAGAAATAAGAAAATAGAAATAATAAAAGGGATAGAATACTTATGCAGATTCATTGGTGGGAATTTCAGATAAGCGAATGGAGATACTGTATGGCTCAAGGACGCCCACTCTCCTACTGCCTCAACTCAATCCTTCTTACTCCTTTCCATGGCAAGCTGTGTATAGGGGTTCACCGTTCAACGATGTCTACTTTTAATCCTCTCGGGAAAATGGTCCTCTGCGGCTGTCACTGGCATGGCTAATCGTCTGGAGGCATCACCTGGCCGAAGGCTACATCCCATCCTCGCAGTGAAAACTACGCTCACGCGCTCTGTCACAGCACGGCTAATCACTGGTTGGTTCCCGCGCCTACTGGAATAGAATCCCTTGATTCTTTTGCGTCTGTCACTAACGCCCAGCACTTGCGAGTCTGAAGCACGTCACAGTCATTCATTACCGGAATCCTACTCGGAATACCACAGACAAGGTTAGACTTTCCGGATTCCCAGGATCCTACTCGGAATACCACAGACAAGGTGAGACTTTCCAGATCCTCATAAATGCCGCCATCTATCTAGCTTATACCACGAAGATTCTGTTGGGGAATCTAAGAGATACACATTCAAGCTCTGTTGCATGTAGAACGGAAGTGGTTGTCAATCACTTGCGTTCATAAGTGAGAATGATAATGAGCGTCACATAATCATCACATTCATCATGTTCTTGGGTGCGAATGAATATCTTGGAATAAGAATAAGAGAGAATTGAATAAAAGGAAATAGAATTGCATTAATACTTGAGGTACAGCAGAGCTCCACACCCTTAATCTATGGTGTGCAGAAACTCCACCGTTGAAAATACATAAGTGAAAGGTTCAGGCATGGCCGAATGGCCAGCCCCCTAAAACGTGATCAATAGCCTCTTAGGATGAAGAATAAAACAAAACTGAGACCAAAGATGAAACGTGGTCAAAAGACATCTAATACAATAGTTAAATGTTCTATTTATTATAAACTAGCTCCTAGGGTTTACATGAGTAGGTAATTGATGCATAAATCCACTTCCGGGGCCCACTTGGTGTATGCTTGGGCTGAGCTTGATCAATCCACGAGCTGAGGCTTCTCTTGGAGTTGAACTCCGAGTTATGACGTGTTTTGGGCGTTCAACTCCGGATCATGACGTTTTTCTGGCGTTTAACTCCAGACAGCAGCATGTACTTGGCGTTCAACGCCATGTTACGTCGTCAATTTCCGAATAAAGTATAGACTATTATATATTGCTGGAAAGCTCTGGATGTCTACTTTCTAACGCCGTTAAGAGCGCGCCATTTGAAATTCTGTAGCTCCAAAAAATCCATTTCGAGTGCAGGGAGGTCAGATTCCAACAGCATCAGCAGTCCTTTTGTCAGCCTTTTTCAGAGTTTTGCTCAAGTTCCTCAATTTCAGCCAGAATTTACCTGAAATCACAGAAAAACACACAAACTCAAAGTAAAGTCTAGAAATGTGATTTTAACATAAAAACTAATGAAAACATCCCTAAAAGTAGCTTGAACTTACTAAAAACTACCTAAAAACAATGCCAAAAAGCGTATAAATTATCCGCTCATAACAACACCAAACTTAAATTGTTGCTTGTCCCCAAGCAACTGAAAATCAAATAGGATAAAAAGAAGAGAATATACTATAAATTCCAAAATATCAATGAATATTAATTATAATTAAATGAGCGGGACTTGTAGCTTTTTGCTTCTGAACAGTTTTGGCATCTCACTTTTTCCTTTGAAGTTTAGAATGATTGGCTTCTCTAGGAACTTCGAATTTCGGATAGTGTTATTGAATTTCCTAGTTAAGTATGTTGATTCTTGAACACAGCTACTTTTATGAGTCTTGGCCGTGGCCCTAAGCACTTTATTTTCCAGTATTACCACCGGATACATAAATGCCACAGACACATAACTGGGTGAACCTTTTCAGATTGTGACTCAGCTTTGCTAGAGTCCCCAGTTAGTGGTGTCCAGAGCTCTTAAGCACACTCTTTTGCTTTGGATCACGACTTTAACCACTCAGTCTCAAGCTTTTCACTTGGACCTTCATGACACAAGCACATGGTTAGGGACAGCTTGATTTAGCCGCTTAGGCCTGGATTTAATTTCCTTGGGCCCTCCTATCCATTGATGCTCAAAGCCTTGGATCCTTTTTACCCTTGCCTTTTGGTTTTAAGGGCTCTTGGCTTTTTCTATTGCTCCTTTTTTTTTTGCCATTCACTGCTTTTTCATGCTTGAAGAATCAATTTCATGATTTTTCAGATCATCAATAACATTTCTCTTTGTTCATCATTCTTTCAAGAGCCAACAATTTTAACATTCATAAACAACAAGATCAAAAGACATATGCACTGTTCAAGCATTCATTCAGAAAACAAAAAGTATTGTCACCACATCAATATAATTAAACTAAATTCAAGAGCTATTTTCGAAATTTATGTACTTCTTGTTCTTTTGAATTAAAACATTTTTCTTTTAAGAGAGGTGAAGGATTAATGGAATTTATTCGTAGCTTTAAGGCATGGTTACATACTAATGATCATGAAATAAAGACACAAAACATAGATAAACACAATATTAAAAACCGAAAAACAGAAAGAAATAAAGAACAAGGAATGAATCCACCTCTAGTGGCGTCTTCTTCTTGAAGGACCAATGATGTTCTTTAGCTCTTCTATGTCCCTTCCTTGCCTTTGTTGCTCCTCCCTCATTGCTCTTTGATCTTCTCTTATTTCTTGGAGAATGATGGAGTGCTCATGATGTTTCACCCTTAATTGTTCCACATTGTGGCTCAAACCTTCTAAAGAAGTGTTGAGTTGCTCCCAATAGTTGTTTGGAGGAAAGTGCATCCCTTGAGGCATCTTACGGATTTCTTGATGATGAGCTTCCTCATGCACCTCTTGAGAATCGTGAGGGGCTTCTCTTGCTTGCTCCATCCTCTTCTTGGTGATGGGCTTATCCTCTTCAATGGAGATGTCTCCTTCTATGATAACTCCAGCTGAGTAACATAGATGGAAAATAAGGTGAGGAAAAGCTAACGTGCCATGGGTGAAGGCTTGTCGGCTATTTTGTAGATTTCATTGGAGATGACCTCATGGACTTCTACTTCCTCTCCAATCATGATGCCATGAATCATGATGGCCCGATCCACGGTAACTTCAGATCGGTTACTAGTAGGAATGATGGAGCGTTGAATGAACTCCAACCATCCTCTAGCTATAGGCTTGAGGTCCAGTCTTCTTAGTTGGACTGGCTTGCCTTTGGAGTCTCTCTTCCATTGAGCTCCTTCCACACAAATGTCCATAAGGACTTGGTCCAACCTTTGATCAAAGTTGACCCTTCTAGTGTAGGGGCGTTCATCACCTTGCATCATGGGCAAGTGGAATGCCAACCTTACATTTTCCGGACTGAAATCCAAGTATTTCCCCCGAACCATTGTGAGATAATTCTTTGGACTCGGGTTCATACCTTGATCATGGTTCCTAGTGATCCATGCATTGGCATAGAACTCTTGAACCATTAAGATTCTGACTTGTTGCATGGGGTTGGTTAAGACTTCCCAACCTCTTCTTCGGACTTCATGTCGGATCTCCGGATACTCATTTTTCTTGAGCTTGAAAGGGACCTCAGGGATCACCTTCTTCTTTGCCACAACATCATAGAAGTGGTCTTGATGGATCTTGGAGATGAATCTTTCCATCTCCCATGACTCGGAGGTGGAAGCTTTTGTCTTCCCTTTTCCTTTTCTAGAGGATACTCCGGCCTTAGGTGCCATTGGTAATGGAAAAACAAAAAAAAGCTTATGCTTTTACCACACCAAACTTAAAATATTGCTCGCCCTCGAGCAAGAGAAGAAAGAAAAGAAGAAGAAGAAGAAGAAAATATGGTAGAGAAGGGGGAGTGGTAGGTTCGGCTTAGGTGAAGAAGAAGGGGTTTGTGTTGTGTGAAAATGAAGTAGAAAGGAAGGGTATTTATAGGGAGAGGGAGGAGGTATGTTCGGTCATTTTGGGTGGGAATGGGTGGGAAATTGGTTTTGAATTTTAAAGGTAGGTGGGGTTTATGGGGAAGAGTGGATGGATGTGAGTGGTGAATGAGGTAATTGGAAAGAGGAATTGAGGTGATTGGTGAAAAGTGTTGGGAAGTGTGACATGGGGAAGAGTGAAATAGGATTAGGAGAGTGTGATTAGGATTAAAAGGTAAGGTAGGAATATGGTAGGTGGGGATCCTATGGGGTCCACAGATCCTGAGGTGTCAAGGAATTCCATCCCTGCACCAAATAGGCATGTAAAATGCCTTTGTGCATCATTCTGGCGTTTAAACGCCCATTGGTGCACATTCTGGGCGTTCAACGCCCATGTAAAGCATGTTTCTGGCGTTGAACGCCAGTTTCATGCTTGTTACTAGCGTTCAGCGCCAGTTTTTCCTCTCTGGGCACATTCCTGGCGTTCAGCGCCAGAATGTTGCTTGTTTCTGGCGTTCAGCGCCAGAATGGTGCTCTGTTCTGGCGTTGAACGCCAGCCAGATGCACCTTACTGGCGTTGAACGCCAGCCTGTGCGTCCTCCAGGGTGAAAATTTTTTTCTTCTGCTGTTTTTGATTCTGTTTTTAATTTTTATGATTTTTTTCGTGACTCCTCATGATCATGTACCTAATAAAACACAAAATAACAATAAAATAGTATAAAATAGAAATTAGATAAATAAAATTGGGTTGCCTCCCAACAAGCGCTTCTTTAATGTCAATAGCTTGACAGTGGCTCTCATGGAGCCACAAGGTGATCAGGTCAATGTTGTATAGTTGTCCACACCAAACTTAGAGTTTGGATATGGGATCTTAACACCAAACTTAGAGTTTGGTTGTGGCCTCACAACACCAAACTTAGAGTTTGACTGTGTGGGCTCTTCTTGACTCTGAACTGAGAGAAGCTCTTCATGCTTACTCTCTTCTGTCACAGAGGGATGGCCATGTGCCTTAAACACAAGGTACTCCCCATTCAATTGAAGGACTAATTCACCTCTGTTGACATCTATCACAGCTCCTGCTGTGGCTAGGAAAGGTCTTCCAAGGATGATGCAATCATCCTCTTCCTTCCTAGTGTCTAAGATTATGAAATCAGCAGGGATGTAAAGGCCTTCAACCTTTACCAACACGTCCTCTACTATTCCATAAGCTTGTCTCAATGACTTGTCTGCCAGTTGTAATGAGAACAAGGCAGGTTGTACCTCAATGATCCCCAGCTTCTCCATTACAGAGAGTGGCATTAGATTTATCCCTGACCCCAGGTCACACAGAGCTTTTTCAAAGATCATGGTGCCTATGGTATAAGGTATTAAGAACTTGCCAGGATCTTGTTTCTTTTGAGGTAGAATTTTCTGAATCCAAGTATCCAGTTCATTAATGAGCAAGGGAGGTTCACTTTCCCAAGTCCCATTACCAAATAACTTGGCATTCAGCTTCATGATAGCTCCTAAATATTGAGCAACTTGCTCTCCAGTCACATCTTCATCCTCTTCAGAGGAAGAATAGTATTCAGAGCTCATGAATGGCAGAAGGAGATTCAATGGAATCTCTATGGTCTCTGTATGAGCCTCAAATTCCTTTGGATCCTTAATAGGAAACTCCTTCTTGCTTGAGGAACGTCCTAGGAGGTCTTCCTCACTAGGATTTTCGTCCTCCTCCTCCCTTGTGCATTCGGCCATATTGACTATGTCAATGGCTTTGCACTCCCCTTTTGGATTCTCTTCTGTATTGCTTGGGAGAGTACTGGGAGGAGTTTCAATGACTTTCTTACTCAGCTGGCCCACTTGTGCCTCCAGATTTCTAATGGAGGATCTTGTTTCACTCATGAAACTGAAAGTGGCCTTTGACAGATCAGAGACTACATTGGCTAAATTAGAAGTGTTTTGTTCAGAATTCTCTGTCTGTTGCTGAGAAGATGATGGATATGGCTTGCTATTTCCCAGCCTATTACGTCCACCATTGTTAAAACCTTGTTGAGGTTTTTGTTGATCCTTCCATGAGAAATTTGGATGATTTCTCCATGATGAGTTATAGGTGTTTCCATAAGGTTCACCCATGTAATTAACCTCTGCCATGGCAGGGTTCTCAGGATCATAAGCTTCTTCAGAAGCTGCCTCTCTAGTACTATTGGATGCATGTTGCCATCCATTCAGATTTTGAGAGATCATGTTGACCTGTTGAGTCAACACTTTGTTCTGAGCCAATATGGCATTCAGAGTATCAATTTCAAGAACTCTTTTCTTTTGAGGTATCCCATTGTTCACGGAATTCCTCTCAGAAGTGTACATGAATTGGTTGTTTGCAACCATGTCAATGAGCTCTTGAGCCTCTTCAGGCATTTTCTTCAGGTGAATAGATCCACCAGCAGAATGGTCCAATGACATTTTCGAAAATTCAGAGAGACCATAATAGAATATATCTAAAATGGTCTATTCTGAAAACATGTCAGATGGACATCTTCTGGTCAGCTGCTTGTATCTTTCCCAAGCTTCATAGAGGGATTCACCATCTTTTTGTTTGAAGGTTTGAACATCCACTCTCAGCTTGCTCAGCTTTTGAGGAGGAAAGAATTTATCCAAGAAAGCAGTGACCAGCTTATCCCATGAGTCCAGGCTATCCTTAGGTTGTGAATCCAACCATATTCTAGCTCTGTCTCTTACAGCAAAAGGGAAAAGCATGAGTCTGTAGACTTCAGGATCTACTCCATTCATTTTTACAGTCTCACAGATCTGCAAGAACTCAGTTAAAAACTGATAAGGATCTTCAGATGGAAGTCCATAAAACTTGCAATTTTGTTGCATTAATGCAACTAGCTGAGGTTTCAGCTCAAAGTTATTGGCTCCAATGGCAGGAATGGAGATGCTTCTTCCATCAAACTTGGACGTTGGCTTTGTGAAGTCACCAAGCATTCTCCTTGCATTATTATTATTTTCGGCTGCCATCTCCTTCTCTTGTTCGAAAATTTCTGAAAGGTTGTTTCTGGATTGTTGTAATTTAGCTTCTCTTAATTTTCTCTTTAGAGTCCTTTCAGGTTCTGGATTAATTTCAACAAGAGTGCCTTTATCCCTGTTCCTGCTCATATGAAAGAGAAGAAAACAAGAAAAGAAAGAGGAATCCTCTATGTCACAGTATAGAGATTCCTTTATGTTAGTAGAAAAAGAAGGGGTAGAAGAATGAAGAGGGAGATTCGAATTTTGGATGAAGAGAGGTGGAGAGAAGTGTTAGTAATTAAATAATTAAATAGAAGAAGAAAAGAGGAGGGAGATTTCGAAAACAATTTTGAAAAGGAGGTTAGTAATTTTCGAAAATTTAGAGATAAAATGTAATTAAAATTAAAACATGAAACAATCAATTAATTAAAAAGAATTTTTGAAAAAGAGAGAGATATTTTCGAAAATTTGAACAGGGAAAAGTAGTTAGGTGGTTTTGAAAAAGATAAAAGATAAACAAAAAGTTAGTTAGTTGATTGAAAAAGATTTGAAATCAAATTTGAAAAAGATAGGAAGATAAAAAGATAGATAAGGTATTTTGAAATCAAATTTTGAAAAAGATCAAATAAAAGATAAAAAGATTTAATTCAAAAATTTTGAAATTATTTACTTCACTAACATGAAACTACAAGATAAGATTCTAGAACTCAAAAATTGAACCTTTCTTAACAAGAAAGTAACAAACTTCAAATTTTTGAACCAATCACATTAATTGTTAGCTAATTTTCGAAAATATGATATAAAGATAAGAAAAAGATTTTAAAAATATTTTGAAAAAGATTTTTTAAATTTTCGAAAATTATAAAAAAATGAAAAAGATATGATTTTTGAAAAAGATTTTAAAAAGATAAGATTTTTAGAATTGAAATTTTGACTTGACTTGTAAGAAACAATTAATTTTTTAAAAATTTTTGACCAAGTCAACCCAAAATTTCGAAATTTTGGAGGAAAATAAGGAAAAGATATTTTTTGATTTTTTGAATTTTTTAATTATGAGAGAGAAAAACAACAAAAAATACTCAATGCATGAAATTTTTAGATCAAAGCAATGAATGCATGCAAGAATGCTATGAATGTCAAGATGAACACCAAGAACACTTTGAAGATCATGATGAACATCAAGAACATAATTTTGAAAAATTTTTGATGCAAAGGAAACATGCAAGACACCAAACTAAGAAATCTTTAATGCATGGACTTTAACAAACAAAAAATGCATATGAAAAACAACATAAGACACAAAACAAGAAATCATCAAGATCAAACAAGAGGACTTATCAAGAACAACTTGAAGATCATGAAGAACACTATGAATGCATGGATTTTTCGAAAAATGCAAGAAAAATTTTTAAAGCATGCAATTGACACCAAACTTAAAAATTGACTCAAGACTCAAACAAGAAACACAAAATATTTTTAGTTTTTATGATTTTCTAATTTTTTTGAGTTTTTACTAATTTTTTTTTCGAAAATAAAGTTTAGAAAAACGAAGAATAAAAGAAAAATTTTGAAAAAGATTTTTGAAAAGAAAATTACCTAATCTGAGCAACAAGATGAACCGTCAGTTGTCCATACTCGAACAATCCCCGGCAACGGCGCCAAAAACTTGGTGGACGAAATTGTGATCCATATTCTTTAAGTTGTACTCCTTGTAAAATTATGGTATTTGAAATTGGCACGAGTGAACACAACTCCGTTCAACTAACCAGCAAGTGTACTGGGTCGTCCAAGTAATAAACCTTACGTGAGTAAGGGTCGATCCACAGAGATTGTTGGTATGAAGCAAGCTATGGTCCCCTTGTAAATCTCAGTTAGGCAGATTAAATTTGGTTTATGGTTTCGAAAATAGAAATAAGAAAATAGAAATAATAAAAGGGATAGAATACTTATGCAGATTCATTGGTGGGAATTTCAGATAAGCGAATGGAGATACTGTATGGCTCAAGGACGCCCACTCTCCTACTGCCTCAACTCAATCCTTCTTACTCCTTTCCATGGCAAGCTGTGTATAGGGGTTCACCATTCGACGATGGCCACTTTTAATCCTCTCGGGAAAATGGTCCTCTGCGGCTGTCACTCGCATGGCTAATCGTCTGGAGGCATCACCTGGCCGAAGGCTACATCCCATCCTCGCAGTGAAAACTACGCTCACGCGCTCTGTCACAGCCCGGCTAATCACTGGTTGGTTCCCGTGCCTACTGGAATAGAATCCCTTGATTCTTTTGCGTCTGTCACTAACGCCCAGCACTTGCGAGTCTGAAGCACGTCACAGTCATTCATTACCGGAATCCTACTCGGAATACCACAGACAAGGTTAGACTTTCTGGATTCCCAGGATCCTACTCGGAATACCACAGACAAGGTGAGACTTTCCGGATCCTCATAAATGCCGCCATCTATCTAGCTTATACCACGAAGATTCTGTTGGGGAATCTAAGAGATACACATTCAAGCTCTGTTGCATGTAGAACGGAAGTGGTTGTCAATCACTTGCGTTCATAAGTGAGAATGATAATGAGCGTCACATAATCATCACATTCATCATGTTCTTGGGTGCGAATGAATATCTTGGAATAAGAATAAGAGAGAATTGAATAAAAGAAAATAGAATTGCATTAATACTTGAGGTACAGCAGAGCTCCACACCCTTAATCTATGGTGTGCAGAAACTCCACCGTTGAAAATACATAAGTGAAAGGTTCAGGCATGGCCGAATGGCCAGCCCCCTAAAACGTGATCAATAGCCTCTTAGGATGAAGAATAAAACAAAACTGAGACCAAAGATGAAACGTGGTCAAAAGACATCTAATACAATAGTTAAATATTCTATTTATAATAAACTAGCTCCTAGGGTTTACATGAGTAGGTAATTGATGCATAAATCCACTTCCGGGGCCCACTTGGTGTATGCTTGGGCTGAGCTTGATCAATCCACGAGCTGAGGCTTCTCTTGGAGTTGAACTCCGAGTTATGACGTGTTTTGGGCGTTCAACTCCGGATCATGACGTTTTTCTGGCGTTTAACTCCAGACAGCAGCATGTACTTGGCGTTCAACGCCAAGTTACGTTGTCAATTTCCGAATAAAGTATAGACTATTATATATTTCTGGAAAGCTCTGGATATCTACTTTCCAACGTCGTTGAGAGCGCGCCATTTGGAATTCTGTAGCTCCAGAAAATCCATTTCGAGTGCAGGGAGGTAAGATTCCAACAGCATCAGCAGTCCTTTTGTCAGCCTTTTTCAGAGTTTTGCTCAAGTCCCTCAATTTCAGCCAGAATTTACCTGAAATCACAGAAAAACACACAAACTCATAGTAAAGTCCAGAAATGTGATTTTAACATAAAAACTAATGAAAACATCCCTAAAAGTAGCTTGAACTTACTAAAAACTACCTAAAAACAAAGCCAAAAAGCGTATAAATTATCCGCTCATCAGGATTCAAGGATTGAATGACTGTGACGAGCTTCAAACTCCTAAAGGCTGGGCATTAGTGACAGACGCAAAAGAATCACTGGATTCTATTCCAACCTGATTGAGAACCGACAGATGATTAGCCATGCTGTGACAGAGCGCGTTGAACATTTTCACTGAGAGGATGGGAGGTAGCCATTGACAACGGTGAAACCCTACATACAGCTTGCCATGGAAGGAGTCTTGCGTGCTTGAAAAAGAAGACAGTAGGAAGGCAGAGATTCAGAAGATAAAGCATCTCCAAAACCTCACCCTGTTCTCCATTACTGCAAAACAAGTACTTATTTTATGTTCTTTTACTTTTCACAATCAACCCTAATAATTATTGATATCCTGACTAAGAGTTACAAGATAACCATAGCTTGCTTCAAGCCGACAATCTCCGTGGGATCGACCCTTACTCACGTAAGGTATTACTTGGACGACCCAGTGCACTTGCTGGTTAGTTGTGCGGAATTGCAAAAGTGTGATTGCAATTTCGTGCACCAAGTTTTTGGCGCCGTTGCCGGGGATTATTCGAGTTTGGATAACTGACGGTTTATCTTGCTGCTTAGATTATGACTGTTTTATTTTTGTTGGTTTAGAGTCTTTTATTTGAGTTTAGTTTCATATTTTAAGTTTGGTGTCAATTGCATGCTTTTGTTTTCTTTTATTTTTCGAATTTGCATGTCCTTAGTCCTTTCTTGATCCTTAAAAATTCTAAGTTTGGTGTCTTCTTTGTGTTTTCCTTTAAGTTTTTGAAAATTTGTGTCTGATTTTCTAAAAATTTTAAGTTTGGTGTCATTTTGTTGTTTTTCTCTTTCCTCATTTCAAAAATTAAATCTTTTTCAAGATAATTTTCAATCATATCTTTTCAATTGCTAATTCCAAAATCTTTTTTAATTAACTAATTGATTTAGTTTTCAATTTGTTTTGATCTTATTTTTTTAGTTTTCAAAATTTTATTTTATTATATTTTAAATTTTTCAGTCACTTTTAATCAAAAAAAAATTACTTTACTTGTGAATCCATATCATATTCCCTTTCTCCATCATGGACCTAAGTGGAATTGAACAGTCCAGAAGGACTCTGGGGTCATATGCTAACCCCATTACAGATGCATATGGGAGTAGCATCTGTATACCTCCCATTAAAGCAAGCAGCTTTGAGCTAAATCCTCAACTCATTATCATGGTGCAGCAAAATTGCCAGTATTCCGGTCTTCCACAGGAAGAACCTACTGAGTTTCTGGCACAATTCTTACAAATTGCTGACACAGTACGTGATAAAGAGGTAGATCAGGATGTCTAAAGATTATTACTGTTTCCATTTGCTGTAAAAGATCAAGCTAAGAGGTGGTTGAATAACCAACCCACAGCAAGCATAAAAATATGGAGACAGTTATCAGACAAATTCCTGAATCAATTTTACCCTCCAAAAAGGATGACACAGCTAAGGCTGGACATCCAAGGCTTTAAACAAGAGGATAATGAATCCCTTTATAATGCTTGGGAGAGGTATAGAGGTATGCTAAGAAAATGCCCCTCTGAAATGTTTTCAGAGTGGGTACAGTTAGACATCTTCTACTATGGGCTTACAGAAAAAGCTCAGATGTCTCTAGACCACTCAGCTGGTGGATCTATACATATGAGGAAGACGATTGAAGAGGCTCAAGAAATCATAGATACTGTTGCTAGAAATCAACATTTGTACTCTAGCAGTGAGCCCTCTACAAAAGAAGAAGCTATGGCAGTAGCTACTGATCCTAATCCTCAAGAACAGATTGTTGAGCTTAATCAGCAATTACTCCTGATGACAAAATAGTTGGCAGAATTTAAAGAGATGCTCCAAGAAACAAAAATTGCCAACAAGAACATAGAATCACAGTTGAATCAAACAAAACAGCAGTTATTTAAACAGATAACAGAAGAATGCCAAGCAGTTCAATTGAGGAGTGGGAAGACATTGAATAACACTGCTCAAAGTAGCAAAAAGCTAAGAAAGGAACAGTTGACAGAGGATAACCAAACCACTGCTCAAAATCCCTTTGAGGACAGTAAGAGCCCAGAGAGGAATACTCTTGGCGTTCAAATGCCAAAAAGGGGGGAAAAGCTGGCGTTAAACACCCATTCCTTGCCCAGTTTTGGCATTCAAACGCCAGAAAAGGGGGAAAAGTTGGCGTTAAATGCCCATTCCTCACCCAATCCTGGCATTCAAATGCCAATGAGGAATCAGACACCGGAGAGTGCTGATAGTAACCCCTCTAAAAAGGCTTCTCCAACCACCTCTGTAAGGAATAAACCTGCAGCAACTAAGGTCGAAGAATATAAAGCCAAGATGCCTTATCCTCAGAAACTCCGCCAAGCGGAGTAGGATAAGCAATTTGCCCGCTTTGCAGACTATCTAAGGACTCTTGAAATAAAGATTCCATTTGCAGAGGCACTTGAGCAAATACCTTCTTATGCTAAGTTCATGAAAGAGATCTTAAGTCATAAGAAGGATTGGAGAGAAACTGAAAAAGTGTTTCTCACTGAAGAATGCAGTGCGATCATTCTGAAAAGCTTACCAGAAAAGCTTCAAGATCTAGGAAGCTTTATGATACCATGCACATTAGAAGGTGCTTGCACCAAGACAGCACTGTGTGACCTTGGAGCAAGTATCAATCTAATACCTACATCTACTATCAGAAAGCTTGGGTTGATTGAAGAAGTCAAACCAACCCGGATATGTCTCCAACTTGCTGATGGCTCCATTAAATATCCATCAGGCATAATTGAGGACATGATTGTCAAGGTTGGGCCATTCGCCTTTCCAACTGACTTTGTAGTGCTGGAAATGGAGGAGCACAAGAGTGCAACTCTCATTCTGGGAAGACCTTTCCTAGCAACTGGACGAACTCTTATTGATGTACAAAAAGGGGAAGTAACCCTGAGAGTCAATGAGGATGAGTTCAAGTTAAATGCTGTAAAAGCTATGCAGCATCCAGACACACCAAATGACTGCATGAGCACTGACATTATTGACTCTTTGGTGGAAGAGATCAATATGGCTGAAAGTCTAGAATCAGAGTTAGAGGACATCTTCAAGGATGCTCAGCCTGATCAGGAAGAATCAGAGGAAACAAAAGAGTTTTTAAAAATCACTCAGGAAGAGGATAAACCTCCTAAACCTGAGCTCAAACCACTACCACCATCCCTGAAGTATGCATTTCTGTGAGAGGGTGACACTTTTCCAGTGATCATAAGCTTTGCTTTAAATCCACAGGAAGAGAAAGCACTGATTGAAGTGCTAAGGACACACAAGACAGCTCTTGGGTGGTCCATAAGTGATCTTAAGGGCATTAGCCCAGCAAGATGCATGCACAAGATCCTATTGGAGGATAATGCCAAACCAGTGGTTCAACCACAAAGGCGGCTAAATCCAGCCATGAAGGAGGTGGTGCAGAAAGAGGTCACTAAATTACTAGAGGCTGGGATTATTTATCCTATTTCTGATAGCCCCTGTGTGAGCCTTGTCCAAGTTGTCCCCAAGAAGGGAGGCATGACAGTGGTTCATAATGAAAAAAATGAACTGGTTCCTACAAGAACAGTTACAGGGTGGCGTATGTGTATTGACTACAGAAGGCTCAATACAGCCACCAGAAAGGATCATTTTCCTTTACCATTCATAGACCAAATGCTAGAAAGACTAGCTGGTCATGATTATTACTGCTTTTTGGATGGCTATTCAGGTTACAACCAAATTGCAGTAGATCCTCAAGACCATGAGAAAACAGCATTCACTTGCCCTTCTGGTGTGTTTGCCTACAGGAGAATGCCTTTTGGTCTGTGTAATGCTCCTGCAACTTTTCAGAGATGCATGCCATCCATCTTCTCTGATATGGTGGAGAAATTCTTGGAAGTCTTCATGGATGACTTCTTAGTATATGGAGACTCATTCAGCTCCTGTCTTAACCACCTAGCACTTGTCCTGAAAAGGTGCCAAGAGACTAACCTGGTTTTAAACTGGGAGAAATGTCACTTTATGGTGATTGAAGGAATTATCCTTGGACACAAAATTTCGAACAAGGGAATAGAAGTGGATCAAGCTAAGGTAGAGGTAATTAAAAAATTACCACCACCAGCCAATGTTAAGGCAATCAGAAGCTTTCTGGGGCATGCAGGATTCCATAAGAGGTTTATAATGGATTTTTCAAAAATTGCCAAACTTCTAAGTAATCTGCTAGCTGCTGACACGCCATTTATCTTTGATCAGGAGTGTCTGCAGGTGATGAGCGGATAATTTATACGCTTTTTGGCATTGTTTTTATATAGTTTTTAGTAAGTTTAAGCTACTTTTAGGGATGTTTTCATTAGTTTTTATGTTAAATTCACATTTCTGGACTTTACTATGAGTTTGTGTGTTTTTCTGTGATTTCAGGTAAATTCTGACTGAAATTGAGGGATTTGAGCAAAACTCTGAAAAAGGCTGACAAAAGGACTGCTGATGCTGTTGGATTCTGACCTCCCTGCACGCGAAATGGATTTTCTGGAGCTACAGAACTCTAAATGGCGTGCTCTCAACGGCGTTGGAAAGTAGACATCCAGGGCTTTCCAGCAATATATAATAGTCCATACCTTATTCGATTAATGACGACGTAACTTGGCGTTGAACGCCAAGTACATGCTGCTGTCTGGAGTTAAACGCCAGAAAAACGTCATGATCCGGAGTTGAACGCCCAAAACACGTCATAACTTGGAGTTCAACTCCAAGAGAAGCCTCATCTCGTGGATTGATCAAGCTCAGCCCAAACATACACCAAGTGGGCCCCGGAAGTGAATTTATGCATCATTTACTTACTCATGTAAACCCTAGTAGCTAGTCTAGTATATATAGGACATTTATCAATTGTATTAGACATCTTTTGACAGTTTAATCTCTTTGAATCATTCAGTCACTTGATCAAGGAGAGGGCTGGCCATTCGGCCATGCTTGAACCTCTTTCACTTATGTATTTTCAACGGTGGAGTTTCTGCACACCATAGATTAAGGGTGTGGAGCTTTGCTGTACCTCAAGTATTAATGAAGTTCTATTTTCTTTTATTCAATTCTCTCTTATTCTTATTCCAAGATATTCATTCGTACCCAAGAACATGAGGAATGTGATGAGTTAGATAACCCTCATTATCATTCTCACTTATGAACGTGCGTGATTGACAACCACTTCCGTTCTACATGCAACAGAGCTTGAATGTGTATCTCTTAGATTCCCCAACAGAATCTTCGTGGTATAAGCTAGATAGATGGCGGCATTTATGAGGATCCGGAAAGTCTCACCTTGTCTGTGGTATTCCGAGTAGGATCCTGGGAATCCGGAAAGTCTAACCTTGTCTGTGGTATTCCGAGTAGGATTCCGGTAATGAATGACTGTGACGTGCTTCAAACTTGCAAGTGCTGGGCGTTAGTGACAGACGCAAAAGAATCAAGGGATTCTATTCCAGTAGGAGCGGGAACCAACCAGTGATTAGCCGTACTGTGACAGAGTGCGTGAGCATTAGTTTTCACTGAGAGGATGGGATGTAGCCATCAACCATGGGTGATGCCTCCAGACGATTAGCCGTGCGATTGACAACCGCATAGGATCATTTTCCCGAGAGGATTGAAAGTAGCCACAGCTGATGGTGAACCCCTATACACAGCTTGCCATGGAAAGGAGTAAGAAGGATTGAGTAGAAGCAATGGGAGAGCAGGCGTCCGTGTGCTCTACAGCATCTCCATCCACTTATCTGAAATTCCCACCAATGAATCTGCATAAGTATTCTATCCCTTTTTATTATTCCTTTCTATTTATTATCCATTCCAATAATCACAATTACCCTTTAATCTGTCTAACTGAGATTTATAAGGTGACCATAGCTTGCTTCATACCAACAATCTCTGTGGATTCGACCCTTACTCACGTAAGGTTTATTACTTGGACGACCCAGTACACTTGCTGGTTAGTTGAACGGAGTTGTGAATTCAGCTGTTGCCCCTTAGAAGCCTTTATCTCAAAATAATTAGAATATGGATCACAATTTCGTCCACCAAGTTTTTGGCGCTGTTGCCGGGGATTGTTCGAGTATGGACAACTGACGGTTCATCTTGTTGCTTAGATTAGGTAATTTTCTTTTCAAAAATCTTTTTCAAAATTTTTCTTTTCTTTTTCGTTTTTTTCCAAAAACATTTTCGAAAAAAATTAATAAAAAAAAATCCAAAAAAATTAGAAAATCATAAAAATAAAAAATATTTTGTGTTTCTTGTTTGAGTCTTGAGTCAATTTTTAAGTTTGGTGTCAATTGCATGCTTTTAAAAATTTTTCTTGCATTTTTCGAAAATCCCATGCATTCATAGTGTTCTTCATGATCTTCAAGTTGTTCTTGATAAGTCCTCTTGTTTGATCTTGATGATTTCTTGTTATGCGTTGTTTGTTGTTTTTCATGTGCATTTTTGCATTCATATTTTCCAAGCATTAAAAATTTCTAAGTTTGGTGTCTTGCATATTTTCTTTGCATCAAAAATTTTCAAAATTATGTTCTTGATGTTCATCATGATCTTCAAAGTGTTCTTGGTGTTCATCTTGACATTCATAGCATTCTTGCATGCATTCATTATTTTGATCTAAAAAAATTTTTGCATTGAGCATTTTTGTTGTTTTTCTCTCTCATAATTAAAAATTCAAAAATCAAAAAAATATCTTTTCCTTATTTCCCTCCAAATTTTCGAAATTTTGGGTTGACTTGGTCAAAAATTTTCCAAATTAGTTATTTCTTACAAGTCAAGGCAAAATTTCAATTTTAAAAAAAATCTTATCTTTTCAAAATCTTTTTCAAAATCATATCTTTTTCAATTTTTTTTATTATTTTCGAAAATTTCAAAAATATTTTTCAAGTTATTTTTCAAAATCTTTTTCTTATCTTTTATCAAATTTTCGAAAATTAGCTAACAATTAATGTGATTGGTTCAAAAATTTGAAGTTTGTTACTTTCTTGTTAAGAAAGGTTCAATCTTTAAATTCTAGAATCTTATCTTGTAGTTTCTTGTTAGTTAAGTCATTTTAAAATTAAATCTTTTTCAAAATATATTTTTATTAAAATTTTTATCTTATCTTTTTATCTTTTATTTGATCTTTTTCAAAAATTTTATCTTTTTCAAAATTTGATTTCAAAATATCTTATCTAACTTCTTATCCTCTTATCTTTTTCAAAATTTAATTTCAAATCTTTTTCAATCAACTAACTAACTTCTTGTTTGTTTCTTATCTTTTTCAAAACCACCTAACTACTTTTCCCTCTTCTATTTTCGAAAATATCTCTCTCTTTTTCAAAAATTCTTTTTAATTAACTAATTGTTTCATGTTTAATTTTAATTACATTTCATCTCTAATTTTCGAAAATCACTAACCTCTTTTTCAAAAATATTTTCGAATTTTCTTCTCTTTTCTTCTTCTATTTAATTATTTAATTACTAACACTTCTCTTCACCTCTCTTCATCCATAAATCCGAATCCATTCTTCATTCTTCCACCCCTTTCTTTTTCTACTAACATAAAGGAATATCTATACTGTGACATAGAGGATTCCTCTTTCTTTTCTTGTTCTCTTCTCTTTCATATGAGCAGGAACAGGGATAAAGGCACTCTTGTTGAAATTGATCCAGAACCTGAAAGGACTCTGAAGAGAAAATTAAGAGAAGCTAAATTACAACAATCCAGAAGCAACCTTTTAGAAATTTTCGAACAAGAGAAAGAGATGGCAGCCGAAAATAATAATAATAATGCAAGGAGAATGCTTGGTGACTTCACAAAGCCAACGTCCAAGTTTGATGGAAGAAGCATCTCCATTCCTGCCATTGGAGCCAATAACTTTGAGCTGAAACCTCAGCTAGTTGCTTTAATGCAACAAAACTGCAAGTTTTATGGACTTCCATCTGAAGATCCTTATCAGTTTTTAACTGAGTTCTTGCAGATCTGTGAGACTGTAAAGACGAATGGAGTTGATCCTGAAGTCTACAGACTCATGCTTTTCCCTTTTGCTGTAAGAGACAGAGCTAGAGTATGGTTGGATTCACAACCCAAGGATAGCCTGGACTCATGGGATAAGCTTGTCACTGCATTCTTGGATAAATTCTTTCCTCCTCAAAAGTTGAGCAAGCTGAGAGTGGATGTTCAAACCTTCAAACAAAAAGATGGTGAATCCCTCTATAAAGCTTGGGAAAGATACAAGCAGCTGACCAAAAGATGTCCATCTGACATGTTTTCAGAATGGACCATATTAGATATATTCTATTATGGTCTCTCTGAATTTTCGAAAATGTCATTGGACCATTCTGCAGGTGGATCTATTCACCTGAAGAAAACGCCTGAAGAGGCTCAAGAACTCATTGACATGGTTGCAAACAACCAGTGTATGTACACCTCTGAGAGGAATTCCGTGAATAATGGGGTACCTCAGAAGAAAGGAGTTCTTGAAATTAATACTCTGAATGCCATATTAGCTCAGAACAAAGTGTTGACTCAACAGGTCAACATGATCTCTCAAAATCTGAATGGATTGCAACATGCATCCAACAGTAATAGAGAGGCAGCTTCTGAAGAAGCTTATGATCCTGAGAATCCTGCCATGGCAGAGGTTAATTACATGGGTGAACCTTATGGAAACACCTATAATTCATCATGGAGAAATCATCCAAATTTCTCATGGAAGGATCAACAAAAACCTCAACAAGGTTTTAACAATGGTGGGCGCAACAGGCTGAATAATAGTAAGCCATATCCATCATCTTCTCAGCAACAGACAGAGAATTCTGAACAAAATACTTCTAATTTAGCCAATATAGTCTCTGATCTGTCAAAGGCCACTTTCAGTTTCATGAGTGAAACAAGATCCTCCATTAGAAATCTGGAGGCACAAGTGGGCCAGCTGAGTAAGAAAGTCATTGAAACTCCTCCCAGTATTCTCCCAAGCAATACAGAAGAGAATCCAAAAGGAGAGTGCAAGGCCATTGATTTAATCAAAGTGGCCGAATGCACAAAGGAGGAGGAGGACGAAAGTTCCAGTGAGGAAGACCTCCTGGGACGTTCCTCAAGCAAGAAGGAGTTTCCTACTAAGGATCCAGAGGAATCTGAGGCTCATCTAGAGACCATAGAGATTCCTTTAAATCTCCTTCTGCCATTCATGAGCTCTGAAGAATATTCATCCTCTGAAGAGGATGAAGATGTGACTGGAGAGCAAGTTGCTCAATACTTAGGAGCTATCATGAAGCTGAACGCCAAGTTATTTGGTAATGAGACTTGGGAAAGTGAACCTCCCTTGCTCATTAGTGAACTAGATACTTGGATTCAGAGAA
This sequence comes from Arachis stenosperma, assembly GCF_014773155.1. Classification (NCBI taxonomy): domain Eukaryota; kingdom Viridiplantae; phylum Streptophyta; class Magnoliopsida; order Fabales; family Fabaceae; genus Arachis; species Arachis stenosperma. The sequence continues at coordinate 40,593,179 of NC_080383.1, read as the reverse complement.
CTCTACCTCAAAAGAAACAAGATCCTGGCAAGTTTCTAATACCTTGTACCATAGGCACCAAGAGCTTTGAAAAAGCTCTATGTGATCTGGGGTCAGGGATAAACCTTATGCCACTCTCTGTAATGGAGAAGCTGGGGATCATTGAGGTACAACCTGCCTTGTTCTCATTACAATTGGCAGACAAGTCAGTGAGACAAGCCTATGGAATAGTAGAGGACGTGCTAGTAAAGGTTGAAGGCCTTTACATCCCTACTGATTTCATAATCCTAGACACTAGGAAGGATGAGGATGAATGCATCATCCTAGGAAGACCTTTCCTAGCCACAGCAGGAGCTGTGATAGATGTCAACAGAGGTGAGTTAGTCCTTCAATTGAATGGGGACTACCTTGTGTTTAAGGCACATGGCCATCCCTCTGTGACAAAAGAGAGTAAGCATGAAGAGCTTCTCTCAGTTCAGAGTGAAGAAGAGCCTCTACAGTCAAACTCTAAGTTTGGTGTTGTGAGGCCACAACCAAATTCTAAGTTTGGGGTTCAAACCCCATATCCAAACTCTAAGTTTGGTGTTGGGACTACACACTAAAATTGACCTGATAACCTTGTGGCTCCATAAGAGCCACTGTCAAGCTATTGACATTAAAGAAGCGCTTGTTGGGAGGCAACCCAATTTTATTTATCTAATTTTATTTTGTTTTGTTTTGTTTGTTATTTTTGTGTTTAATTAGGTGCATGATCATGAGGAGTCACGAAAAAATCAAAAAAATTAAAAACAGAGTCAAAAACAGAAGAAAAAAATTTTTCACCCTAGAGGTAGCACAGACTGGCGTTCAACGCCAGTAAGATGCATCTGTCTGGCGTTCAACGCCAGAACAGAGCACCATTCTGGCGTTGAACGCCCAAAACAAGCAACAACCTGGCGTTAAACGCCAGGATGGTGCACGAAGAGGACAAGATGGCGCTGAACGCCAGGAACAAGCATGAAACTGGCGTTCAACGCCAGAAACATGCATTACATGGGCGTTGAACGCCCAGAACATGCACCAATGGGCGTTTGAACGCCAGAATGATGCATGTAGGCATTTTACATGCCTATAGGGTGAAGGAATGGTATTTCTTTTCACCTCAGGATCTGTGGACCTCACAGGATCCTCACCTCAGGATCTGTGGACCCCACAGGATCTCCACCTACCATATTCCCACCTTACCTTTTAATCCTAATCACACTCTCCTAATCCAAATCTCATTTCACTCTTCCCCATATCACACCTCCCAAAAACCTTCACCAATCACCTCAAATCCTCTTCCCAATTACCCCATTCACCATTCACATCAACCTCCTCTTCCCCATAAACCCCACCTACCCTCATAAAATTCAAATTCAATTTCCCACCCATTCCCACCCAAAATGGCCGAACACTAACCCTCCCCTCTCACTATAAATACCCTCCCATTCTTCTTCATTTTCACACAACACAAACCCCTTCTTCTCTCACATAGCCGAACCTACTTCTCCCCCTCTCTACCATATTCTCTTCTTCTTCTTCTACTCTTCTTTTCTTTTTTGCTCGAGGACGAGCAAATTTTAAGTTTGGTGTGGTAAAAGCATAAGCTTTTTTTTGTTTTTCCATTACCATCAATGGCACCTAAGGCCGGAGTATCCTCAAGAAAAGGGAAACGGAAAGCAAAAGCTTCCACCTCCGAGTCATGGGAGATGGAAAGATTCATCTCCAAGAGCCATCAAGACCACTTCTATGATGTTGTGGCAAAGAAGAAGGTGATCCCTGAGGTCCCTTTCAAGCTCAAAAAGAATGAGTTTTCGGAAATCCGACATGAGATCCAAAGAAGAGGGTGGGAAGTCATAACCAACCCCATGCAACAAGTCGGAATATTGATGGTTCAAGAGTTCTATGCCAATGCATGGATCACTAGGAACCATGACCAAGGTATGAACCCAAGTCCAAAGAATTATCTCACAATGGTTAGGGGGAAATACTTGGATTTCAGTCCGGAAAATGTGAGGTTGGCATTTCACTTGCCCATGATGCAAGGTGATGAACGCCCCTACACAAGAAGGGTCAACTTTAATCAAAGGTTGGACCAAGTCCTAATGGACATATGTGTGGAAGGCGCCCAATGGAGAATAGACTCCAAAGGCAAGCCAGTCCAACTAAGAAGACTGGACCTCAAGCCTGTGGCTAGAGGATGGTTGGAGTTCATCCAAAGATCCATCATCCCTACAAGCAACCGATCTGAAGTTACTGTGGATCGGGCCATCATGATTCATAGCATCATGATTGGAGAGGAAGTGGAAGTTCATGAAGTCATCTCCAATGAACTCTACAAAATAGCTGACAAGCCTTCATACATGGCACGGCTAGCCTTTTCCCACCTTATATGCCATCTATGTTACTCAGCTGGAGTTATCATAGATGGAGATGTCTCCATTGAAGAAGACAAGCCCATCACCAAGAAAAAGATGGAGCAAACCAGAGAAGTTCCTCACGGCCATCAAGAAGAACATGAGGAAGTTCATCATCAACAAATGCCTCAAGGAATGCACTTTCCTCCCAACAACTATTGGGAGCAACTCAATACCTCTTTAGAAGATTTGAGCCATAATGTTGAACAATTAAGGGTGGAACATCATGAGCACTCTATCATTCTCCAAGAAATAAGAGAAGATCAAAGAGCAATGAGGGAGGAGCAACAAAGGCAAGGAAGGGACATAGAAGAGTTGAAGAACATCATTGGTCCTTCAAGAAGAAGACGCCACTAAAGGTGGATTCATTCCTTGTTCTTTATTTCTTTCTGTTTCGGTTTTTAATTATGGTGTTTATCTATGTTTTGTGTCTTCATTTCATGATCATTAGTATGTAACCATGCCTTAAAGCTATGAATAAATTCCATTAGTCCTTCACTTCTCTTAAATGAAAAATGTTTTAATTCAAAAGAACAAGAAGTACATAATTTTCGAAATTATTATTGAATTTAGTTTAATTATAATGATGTGGTGACAATGCTTTTTGTTTTCTGAATGAATGATTGAACAGTGCATATGTCTTTTGATCTTGCTGTTTATGAGTGTTAAAATTGTTGGTTCTTGAAAGAATGATGAACAAAGAGAAATGTTATTGATGATCTGAAAAATCATGAATTTGATTCTTGAAGCAAGAAAATGCAGTGAAAAAAAAAATTTTTGCGAAAATTTTAAAGCAAGGATCCAAGGCTTTGAGCATTAATGGATATGAGGGCCTAAGGAAAATAAAATCCAGGTCTAAGCGGCTAAATCAAGCTGTCCCTAACCATGTGCTTGTGTCATGAAGGTCCAAGTGAAAAAGCTTGAGACTGAATGGTTAAAGTCGTGATCCAAAGCAAAAGAGTGTGCTTAAGAGCTCTGGACACCACTAACTGGGGACTCTAGCAAAGCTGAGTCACAATCTGAAAAGGTTCACCCAGTTATGTGTCTGTGGCATTTATGTATCCGGTGGTAATACTGGAAAACAAAATGCTTAGGGCCACAGCCAAGACTCAAAAGTAGCTGTGTTCAAGAATCAATGTAACGACCCAATTTCTGGTACGTCATGATCATACTAGAAATTGAGCGCTACCAACTTGTCTACCTAATTATTATCTATTATTTATTATATGAGCCTGATTCGTTGTTAAAAGCGTAGTTATTTTACGAGGTACTTTTTTTTTTTTTGAAAACATTTGGATTAACAAACGGTATCATTCATAATCAATTCACAACTAATAATATATAAAACATTTACAAACAACCACACATAAACATATCACAAGTAGTTGACAACATTCGGTGATTCAGCCTTTATTAGAATATAGACTGTTAGTTAGAACACCCCTAGATATAGCTAGATAACAACTATATACATATATATACATACAACATCCCAGGTCCTGACCTGTTCAAGAGGTCCCTAAGCTGGCACCCAGGCTAGCCTAGACTCTATACTCACCTAGTCCCTCTAAACTACTAAAGCGAGGGAAAGTATGTTCTAAGTCTTCAAAACTCAAGTCAGGTGGAACATCATTTGTTACTCCTCTGCACGATCAGACATTGCCATATGACGTCTCTCTGGTACCTCATCAAGTAGCCACATAACAGGAGTCTCGTACACAGGATTTAGGTTAAAGTTCACGTACAAACGGGGTGCGGACATTGGCTGGTCTCACAGTATATACATATAAATAGAGAATGGGATTCACCCTAGACTCAGAAGACTACCTAGAGCGGAATCCTTTTTGCAAACGATCGTCAGCGAACTACGGAAAGAAACTCTTGCTTCCATCTGAAGGGGGAAGGGAGAGAGAAGGGGTAAGAACTGGGGAGTTCTTAGTAGGGCCGGGGTTATTAGTTACGTTCATTAATTTTGTGTTGTTTAGCAGACTAATACCAGAATATAGAGAAGTAGTAAATAGAAGACAGAAAAATAGAGAAAATAGAGAAAACAGAAAAAGATCACAAACAGAAGAATACAAGAAAGTAAAACACAGACACAAACACAGAGAATAGAATACAAACAAAGAAAGCATACATTCATGCAACAATCATAATAGAGAAAATGCACAACCAAGTATGATGCATGTCTAGTCCTAGCGCAGGTAATGAGCTCATCTGTCGGTTACATACCCGCTCCCGACGTTACCCAGCAACCTCTGTCTGGATAAGGCTTTCCTGTTGGCAATATCCACTGCAAGCAACCTTTGTCTTGCAGGGTATCCACTGCAAGCAACCTTTGTCTTGCAGGGCGAAACTTATTAGCCGATATACGCCCAACAGACTCACTGTAAGCAACCTCTGTCTTACAGGAGCAACAACATACTCACTGTAAGCAACCTCTGTCTTACAGGAGCCACAACACACTCACTGTAAGCAACCTCTGTCTTACAGGAGCACATTCATCTTGATACCTCTGTAAGCAACCTCTATCTTACAGCAAAGCATTATAGCAAGGTATCCCAGGAAAGCGTTCTCAGTGGTCGTACCACCATCTATCTGACTGCCTTCATGCAGCAGATCATCACATAATCATTATCATTACCATCATTCATTATTAATCTCGTTATTCATCATCACTTTCACATTCTTATACATTACCTCTTTCTTTCTCTGTTCAATCACAACATAACAACTTTCTATAGGTGAACTTCGGCCTATAGAAATGGCACCTCTGTAAGTGAACTTCGGCTTACAGAAAAGGCGCCCCTGTAAGTGAACTTCGGCTTACAGGTATCATAACTCTCTGTAGGTGAACTTCGGCCTACAGGAGCAACACCCTGAGATGCACAATTGATATTCACTGTAGGTGAACTTCGGCCTACAGGAATAACAACTCACTGTAGGTGAACTTGGGCCTACAGGACCTCTAGGGCCAATGGAAAAGCAGCAGATGAACATACAACAGAACATCGTGCCACAAGGCTTAACTCTTTATTCTTATACTCTTCTCCTCTATTCTTTTTGTTATATTACTCTTTTCTCATTATCTCTTTACTCTGTTCTCTGTATCTTTTTACTCTGCTCTAGTTACTATTTTCTCTGCTTAGCGTATGTATTTAAAGCTTATGTAAATTTCGGTATGAATAGTTAGCCTGTCCCAAGTATAGGTTCATTAAATCTATACTGAAACAGTTTAACTTTTCATATAATACTTAACCCTAGTCGCAACTCAAGGACTAACTATGATGCCCTAGTTCGTTCACTAATCTCTGTCTGTTTTTCTGCCATTAAAACATTACAGACTTTTTCTTCGACTTTTATCTTTTCTTCAACTTTTTATCTTTCTTTTATCTTTGCCTCACTAACATGTTATTACCACTCCCTAAGTGTTTTATGAAGGTAATTATGAGATTCTGCACTTAAAGTTGTCTTTCTAAAGCTTTTACAGAAAACTGCCTTTTCTGTATTATTTTATTATTTTTTATTAAAATATTATTTTTAATTAAATATTATTATTTAATATTTTATTATTATTTATTATTTTATCATTAATTTTCGAAAATTAACTTTACTTTAACCTTTAACCTTTAAAATTCACTTTTTACCCCGGTAACTTTTAATATTTCTACTTTAACCACCCTAACTTTCAGAAATTACCAAATAACCCCTTAAACACCAAAATAATTACTTCCTTGCCCTTTCTAAGATCTAAAAGGTGTTCTTCAATGTTCTTCACCACACTCAAAGTGTTCTTCGTGTTCTTCATAAATTCTTCAGATTCTTTCTCTGTTTTTACCCGTTTTTCAGTCTTTTCAGCAACCGATTTTTACCATAATTCAAAATAAATTCCCAGCCACTAAAACCACCATCTTTTCTTCATGATTTTAACACAAATTGAACCCCAATTTAAGGCCTAGGGTTTCGTTTTCCAGCAGCCATAAGAACACACATTTATAGCTTGAATTTCATCAAATTTCATCAATTTTTCACCAAAATTTCAACAAGAATTACTCATACAAACAATCAATTTCAAGCACAGCCAAACCATATCATAATCACACAACTCAAACACAATCAATCAGGATTAAATTCGTCAAACCCTACCTGGTTTTGCTGCTCCTAATTCAATCAAACTTTCAGGTGGTCCTTAAGCACTTTTTCCTCCTAAATCACATCAAGAACAACTTTAAATCCAAAAACTCTCAACTGACCAAATCTCATTCAGTATGTGAGGAAGAGATATCTCACCTTAGACTTGCTGGAAATTCACGTTTCTTGGCCCTCAAGTCAAGTTAAGCATGATTCCTAAGGAAAAACATCAAGAAAACACATGTTTACATGGTTTTCCTTGAAAACCGAATTGAAGAGGGAGGGAGACAGCCATCTCACCTTATTTCCAGCCTTGATAAGTCACATGGTTATGTAGAGGAAGAAGAGAGGATCATTTTGGTGAAATCGGAGTTTTGATTTGAGTTTTAGTTCAGAAGAAATCAAGCTTTGAAGATTTATGAACCAAGAACTTTCTCTCCTTTTTCTCTTGGTGATTTTCGGCCACAATGAGCAAATGAGGCAGCCTTGGGGGTTTTGGGGGTGTAGGGTGAGTTGTGATTGGTTGGCTTGGAAGTGGATTAAAATAATATTAAAATATCTCAGGTGTATAACTACTAAAACTAGATGTATCGGAACACTTGTAAAAACATCTCTAAAAATTATTTTCTGAGCTACTAGCATAAATGACACTAGTAACATATTTATTATGAGAATAGAACATGTATGATGAGGCCTTAGCATTGCTAAAGTCATCAGAGAGTGCTGGTGCTAAGCTGCACCAGTAAACTGTGAACCCGGTTAAACCGATTTTCTATTTTTAACTAAAACTGACCAGGTAACCTTATAATATCATTCAAGCAACTTCTAATACTAATATAATGATAATATTATACTATTATCTTTCTTCTCTCATAAATCGAGTCCAGTTCGTCAAACTGAGACTATTTACGAAAATCAGAATCAAAACTGCCAACCGATACGGTTCAAAAACTAGGTTCTTCGTGACCGCGTTATCGAGCTTGCCTCGAAAAAGGTTCTAGCTTAAGGATGACATAATGACAATGAGGATTGAGATACTTGTTGATATAGAAGAGGTGTTCCCTTTACTGATCTTCTGGCAAAATCCGTGCCTTCATAAAATATCTCGCATACTCGAAAATCAGGGTTGTTACATTCTACCCTCCTAAAAGAAAATTTTGCCCTCAAAATTTCGGCCGCGTGTATGAAATCCATCTTTAAGCAGTCTATTTCCTTCAAGCCATCCTAATGAAGAGATCGGTTCATTCCTTACAGCATCTAAATATCACATAGCCATAGCCATTGAGATCATAACAACTATAAGAATAGTTGTGCCTGACACGAATTTGTCGTTCGGAACTCGATTAAACCATGCCTATTCACAGTCATTGAGGTCTTATCCGCACCAAACAATCAATATTAAGGTGATCAGTCTTAATATCTCAAGTTAAGTACGAACATTCCCAAAATGAGCACTCATAGACATTCATGCCAAATGTATCTTAAAGATACCCTAACGGCATGAGACACATAAGCAGAGTATGCAATGAAGCATAGTCAGTCCACTCCCCAGGCTCTACTGGGAACGAACTGCTCTGATACCAAATTGTAACGACCCAATTTCTGGTACGTCATGATCATACTAGAAATTGAGCGCTACCAACTTGTCTACCTAATTATTATCTATTATTTATTATATGAGCCTGATTCGTTGTTAAAAGCGTAGTTATTTTACGAGGTACTTTTTTTTTTTGAAAACATTTGGATTAACAAACGGTATTGATGAGCGGATAATTTATACGCTTTTTGGCATTGTTTTTATATAGTTTTTAGTAAGTTTAAGCTACTTTTAGGGATGTTTTCCTTAGTTTTTTTGTTAAATTCACATTTCTGGATTTTACTATGAGTTTGTGTGTTTTTCTGTGATTTCAGGTAATTTCTGGCTGAAATTGAGGGACTTGAGCAAAACTCTGAAAAAGGCTGACAAAAGGACTGCTGATGCTGTTGGAATCTGACCTCCCTGCACTCGAAATGGATTTTCTGGAGCTACAGACCTCCAATTGGCACGCTCTCAACGGCGTTGGAAAGTAGACATTCAGGGCTTTCCAGCAATATATAATAGTCCATACTTTATTCGAAGAATGACGACGTAACTTGGCGTTAAACGCCAAGTACACGCTCCTTTCTGGAGTTAAACGCCAGAAAAACGTCATGATCCGGAGTTGAACGCCCAAAACACATCATAACTCGAAATTCAACTCCAAGAGAAGCCTTAGCTCGTGTATTGATCAAGCTCAGCCCAAGCACACACGAAGTGGGCCCCGGAAGTGAATTTATGCATCAATTACTTACTCATGTAAACCCTAGGAGCTAGTTTATTATAAATAGGATGAATTACTAATGTATTAGACATCTTTGGTCTCAGTTTTGTTTTATTCTTCATCCTAAGAGACTATTGATCACGTTTTAGGGGGCTGGCCATTCGGCCACGCCTGGACCTCTCACTTATGTATTTTCAACGGTGGAGTTTCTGCACGCCATAGATTAAGGGTGTGGAGCTCTGCTGTACCTCAAAGATTAATGAAGTTCTATTTTCTCTTATTCAAATCTCTATCTTATTCTTATTCCAAGATATCCATTCGTACCCAAGAACATGATGAATGTGATGAGTTAGATAACCCTCATCACTATTCTCACTGATGAACGCGCGTGATTGACAACCACTTCCGTTCTACATGCAACAAGGCTTGAATGTGTATCTCTTAGATTCCCCAACAGAATCTTCGTGGTATAAGCTAGATAGATGGCGGCATTTATGAGGATCCGGAAAGTCTCACCTTGTCTGTGGTATTCCGAGTAGGATTCTGGGATTGAATGACTGTGACGAGCTTCAAACCTGTAACCTGCTGGGCGTTAGTGACAGACGCAAAAGAGGGATTCTATTCCAGTAGGGGAGGGAACCAACCGGTAATTGGCCGTACTGTGACAGAGTGCGTGAGCATTAGCTTTCACTGCGAGGATGGGATGTAGCCACTGACAACGGTGATGCCCTACATACAGCTTGCCATGGAAAGGAGTAAGAAGGATTGAGTGGAAGCAGTAGGAAAGCAGGCGTCCGAGAGCTCTACAGCATCTCCATTCCGCTTATCTGAAATTCCTACCAATGAATCTGCATAAGTGTTTCTATCCTTTTTATTATTTATCTCTTTTTATTTTCGAAAACCATAAACTATTTTAATCTCCCTAACTGAGATTTACAAGGTGACCATAGCTTGCTTCATACCAACAATCTCTGTGGATTCGACCCTTACTCACGTAAGGTTATTACTTGGACGACCCAGTACACTTGCTGGTTAGTTGAGCGGAGTTGTGAATTCCAATAAAGATAACCTCACACAGGTGCTGCCCCTTAGAAGCCTTCATCTCAAAATAATTAGAACATGGCAGTGCCATAAATAAGCTTTCATTCAAAATCCAAGAAACATATAATGTGATCACAATTTCGTCCACCAAGTATCATTCATAATCAATTCACAACTAATAATATATAAAACATTTACAAACAACCACACATAAACATATCACAAGTAGTTGACAACATTCGGTGATTCAGCCTTTATTAGAATATAGACTGTTAGTTAGAACACCCCTAGATATAGCTAGATAACAACTATATACATATATATACATACAACATCCCAGGTCCTGACCTGTTCAAGAGGTCCCTAAGCTGGCACCCAGGCTAGCCTAGACTCTATACTCACCTAGTCCCTCTAAACTACTAAAGCGAGGGAAAGTATGTTCTAAGTCTTCAAAACTCAAGTCAGGTGGAACATCATTTGTTACTTCTCTGCACGATCAGACATTGCCATATGACGTCTCTCTGGTACCTCATCAAGTAGCCACATAACAGGAGTCTCGTACACAGGATTTAGGTTAAAGTTCACGTACAAACGGGGTGCGGACATTGGCTGGTCTCACAGTATATACATATAAATAGAGAATGGGATTCACCCTAGACTCAGAAGACTACCTAGAGCGGAATCCTTTTTGCAAACGATCGTCAGCGAACTACGGAAAGAAACTCTTGCTTCCATCTGAAGGGGGAAGGGAGAGAGAAGGGGTAAGAACTGGGGAGTTCTTAGTAGGGCCGGGGTTATTAGTTACGTTCATTAATTTTGTGTTGTTTAGCAGACTAATACCAGAATATAGAGAAGTAGTAAATAGAAGACAGAAAAATAGAGAAAATATAGAAAACAGAAAAAGATCACAAACAGAAGAATACAAGAAAGTAAAACACAGACACAAACACAGAGAATAGAATACAAACAAAGAAAGCATACATTCATGCAACAATCATAATAGAGAAAATGCACAACCAAGTATGATGCATGTCTAGTCCTAGCGCAGGTAATGAGCTCATCTGTCGGTTACATACCCGCTCCCGACGTTACCCAGCAACCTCTGTCTGGATAAGGCTTTCCTGTTGGCAATATCCACTGCAAGCAACCTTTGTCTTGCAGGGTATCCACTGCAAGCAACCTTTGTCTTGCAGGGCGAAACTTATTAGCCGATATACGCCCAACAGACTCACTGTAAGCAACCTCTGTCTTACAGGAGCAACAACATACTCACTGTAAGCAACCTCTGTCTTACAGGAGCCACAACACACTCATTGTAAGCAACCTCTGTCTTACAGGAGCACATTCATCTTGATACCTCTATAAGCAACCTCTGTCTTACAGCAAAGCATTATAGCAAGGTATCCCAGGAAAGCGTTCTCAGTGGTCGTACCACCATCTATCTGACTGCCTTCATGCAGCAGATCATCACATAATCATTATCATTACCATCATTCATTATTAATCTCGTTATTCATCATCACTTTCACATTCTTATACATTACCTCTTTCTTTCTCTGTTCAATCACAACATAACAACTTTCTATAGGTGAACTTCGGCCTATAGAAATGGCACCTCTGTAAGTGAACTTCGGCTTACAGAAAAGGCGCCCCTGTAAGTGAACTTCGGCTTACAGGTATCATAACTCTCTGTAGGTGAACTTCGGCCTACAGGAGCAACACCCTGAGATGCACAATTGATATTCACTGTAGGTGAACTTCGGCCTACAGGAATAACAACTCACTGTAGGTGAACTTGGGCCTACAGGACCTCTAGGGCCAATGGAAAAGCAGCAGATGAACATACAACAGAACATCGTGCCACAAGGCTTAACTCTTTATTCTTATACTCTTCTCCTCTATTCTTTTTGTTATATTACTCTTTTCTCATTATCTCTTTACTCTGTTCTCTGTATCTTTTTACTCTGCTCTAGTTACTCTTTTCTCTGCTTAACGTATGTATTTAAAGCTTATGTAAATTTCGGTATGAATAGTTAGCCTGTCCCAAGTATAGGTTCATTAAATCTATACTGAAACAGTTTAACTTTTCATATAGTACTTAACCCTAGTCGCAACTCAAGGACTAACTATGATGCCCTAGTTCGTTCACTAATCTCTGTCTGTTTTTCTGCCATTAAAACATTACAGACTTTTTCTTCGACTTTTATCTTTTCTTCAACTTTTTATCTTTCTTTTATCTTTGCCTCACTAACATGTTATTACCACTCCCTAAGTGTTTTATGAAGGTAATTATGAGATTCTGCACTTAAAGTTGTCTTTCTAAAGCTTTTACAGAAAACTGCCTTTTCTGCATTATTTTATTATTTTTTATTAAAATATTATTTTTAATTAAATATTATTATTTAATATTTTATTATTATTTATTATTTTATCATTAATTTTCGAAAATTAACTTTACTTTAACCTTTAACCTTTAAAATTCACTTTTTACCCCGGTAACTTTTAATATTTCTACTTTAACCACCCTAACTTTCAGAAATTACCAAATAACCCCTTAAACACCAAAATAATTACTTCCTTGCCCTTTCTAAGATCTAAAAGGTGTTCTTCAATGTTCTTCACCACACTCAAAGTGTTCTTCATGTTCTTCATAAATTCTTCAGATTCTTTCTCTGTTTTTACCCGTTTTTCAGTCTTTTCAGCAACCGATTTTTACCATAATTCAAAATAAATTCCCAGCCACTAAAACCCCATCTTTTCTTCATGATTTTAACACAAATTGAACCCCAATTTAAGGCCTAGGGTTTCGTTTTCCAGCAGCCATAAGAACACACATTTATAGCTTGAATTTCATCAAATTTCATCAATTTTTCACCAAAATTTCAACAAGAATTACTCATACAAACAATCAATTTCAAGCACAGCCAAACCATATCATAATCACACAACTCAAACACAATCAATCAGGATTAAATTCGTCAAACCCTACCTGGTTTTGCTGCTCCTAATTCAATCAAACTTTCAGGTGGTCCTTAAGCACTTTTTCCTCCTAAATCACATCAAGAACAACTTTAAATCCAAAAACTCTCAACTGACCAAATCTCACTCAGTATGTTAGGAAGAGATATCTCACCTTAGACTTGCTGGAAATTCACGTTTCTTGGCCCTCAAGTCAAGTTAAGCATGATTCCTAAGGAAAAACATCAAGAAAACACATGTTTACATGGTTTTCCTTGAAAACCGAATTAAAGAGGGAGGGAGACAGCCATCTCACCTTATTTCCAGCCTTGATAAGTCACATGGTTATGTAGAGGAAGAAGAGAGGATCATTTTGGTGAAATCGGAGTTTTGATTTGAGTTTTAGTTCAGAAGAAATCAAGCTTTGAAGATTTATGAACCAAGAACTTTCTCTCCTTTTTCTCTTGGTGATTTTCGGCCACAATGAGCAAATGAGGCAGCCTTGGGGGTTTTGGGGGTGTAGGGTGAGTTGTGATTGGTTGGCTTGGAGGTGGATTAAAATAATATTAAAATATCTCAGGTGTATAACTACTAAAACTAGATGTATCGGAACACTTGTAAAAACATCTCTAAAAATTATTTTCTAAGCTACTAGCATAAATGACACTAGTAACATATTTATTATGAGAATAGAACATGTATGATGAGGCCTTAGCATTGCTAAAGTCATCAGAGAGTGCTGGTGCTAAGCTGCACCAGTAAACTGTGACCCCGGTTAAACCGATTTTCTGTTTTTAACTAAAACTGACCAGGTAACCTTATAATATCATTCAAGCAACTTCTAATACTAATATAATGATAATATTATACTATTATCTTTCTTCTCTCATGAATCGAGTCCAGTTCGTCAAACTGAGACTATTTACGAAAATCAGAATCAAAACTGCCAACCGATACGGTTCAAAAACTAGGTTCTTCGTGACCGCGTTATCGAGCTTGCCTCGAAAAAGGTTCTAGCTTAAGGATGACATAATGACAATGAGGATTGAGATACTTGTTGATATAGAAGAGGTGTTCCCTTTACTGATCTTCTGGCAAAATCCGTGCCTTCATAAAATATCTCGCATACTCGAAAATCAGGGTTGTTACAATCAACATGCTTAACTAGGAAAGTCAATAACACTATCCAAAATTCTAAGTTCCTAGAGATGCCAATCACTCTGAACTTCAAAGGAAAAAGTGAGATGCCAAAACTGTTCAGAAGCAAAAAGCTACAAGTCCCGCTCATGTAATTAAATTAATATTCATTGATATTTTGGACTTTATAGTATATTCTCTTCTTTTTATCCTATTTGATTTTCAGTTGCTTGGGGACAAGCAACAATTTAAGTTTGGTGTTGTGATGAGCGGATAATTTATACGCTTTTTGGCATTGTTTTTATATAGTTTTTAGTAAGTTTAAGCTACTTTTAGGGATGTTTTCATTAGTTTTTATGTTAAATTCACATTTCTGGACTTTACTATGAGTTTGTGTGTTTTTCTGTGATTTCAGGTAAATTCTGACTGAAATTGAGGGATTTGAGCAAAACTCTGAAAAAGGCTGACAAAAGGACTGCTGATGCTGTTGGATTCTGACCTCCCTGCACTCAAAATGAATTTTCTGGAGCTACAGAACTCTAAATGGCGCGCTCTCAACGGCGTTGGAAAGTAGACATCCAGGGCTTTCCAGCAATATATAATAGTCCATACCTTATTCGAATAATGACGACGTAACTTGGCGTTGAACGCCAAGTACATGCTGCTGTCTGGAGTTAAACGCCAGAAAAACGTCATGATCCGGAGTTGAACGCCCAAAACACGTCATAACTCGGAGTTCAACTCCAAGAGAAGCCTCATCTCGTGTATTGATCAAGCTCAGCCCAAACATACACCAAGTGGGCCCCGGAAGTGAATTTATGCATCATTTACTTACTCATGTAAACCCTAGTAGCTAGTCTAGTATATATAAGACATTTATCTATTGTATTAGACATCTTTTGACATTTTAATCTCTTTGAATCATTCGGTCACTTGATCAAGGAGAGGGCTGGCCATTCGGCCATGCCTGAACCTCTTTCACTTATGTATTTTCAACGGTGGAGTTTCTGCACACCATAGATTAAGGGTGTGGAGCTCTGCTGTACCTCAAGTATTAATGAAGTTCTATTTTCTTTTATTCAATTCTCTCTTATTCTTATTCCAAGATATTCATTCGTACCCAAGAACATGAGGAATGTGATGAGTTAGATAACCCTCATTATCATTCTCACTTATGAACGCGCGTGATTGACAACCACTTCCGTTCTACATGCAACAGAGCTTGAATGTGTATCTCTTAGATTCCCCAACAGAATCTTCGTGGTATAAGCTAGATAGATGGCGGCATTTATGAGGATCCGGAAAGTCTCACCTTGTCTGTGGTATTCCGAGTAGGATCCTGGGAATCCGGAAAGTCTAACCTTGTCTGTGGTATTCCGAGTAGGATTCCGGTAATGAAAGACTGTGACGTGCTTCAAACTTGCAAGTGCTGGGCGTTAGTGACAGACGCAAAAGAATCAAGGGATTCTATTCCAGTAGGAGCGGGAACCAACCAGTGATTAGCCGTACTGTGACAGAGTGCGTGAGCATTAGTTTTCACTGCGAGGATGGGATGTAGCCATCAACCATGGGTGATGCCTCCAGACGATTAGCCGTGCGATTGACAACCGCATAGGATCATTTTCCCGAGAGGATTGAAAGTAGCCACAGCTGATGGTGAACCCCTATACACAGCTTGCCATGGAAAGGAGTAAGAAGGATTGAGTAGAAGCAATGGGAGAGCAGGCGTCCGTGAGCTCTACAGCATCTCCATCCACTTATCTGAAATTCCCACCAATGAATCTGCATAAGTATTCTATCCCTTTTTGTTATTCCTTTCTATTTATTATCCATTCCAATAATCACAATTACCCTTTAATCTGTCTAACTGAGATTTACAAGGTGACCATAGCTTGCTTCATACCAACAATCTCTGTGGATTCGACCCTTACTCACGTAAGGTTTATTACTTGGACGACCCAGTACACTTGCTGGTTAGTTGAACGGAGTTGTGAATTCAGCTGTTGCCCCTTAGAAGCCTTTATCTCAAAATAATTAGAATATGGATCACAATTTCGTCCACCAGCAGGCGTTTGAGACTCTGAAAGCTAAGCTGGTCACAGCACCAATCATCTCTGCACCAGACTGGACAGTGCCATTCGAACTAATGTGTGATGCCAATGACCATGCCATTGGTGCAATGTTGGGACAGAGGCATAACAAGCTTCTGCAAGTCATTTATTATGCTAGCCATGTTTTAAATGATGCACAGAAGAATTACACAACCACAGAAAAAGAGTTACTTGCAGTGGTCTATGCCATTGACAAGTTTAGATCCTATTTAGTAGGGTCAAAAGTGATTGTGTACACTGACCATGCTGCTTTTAAATACTTACTCACAAAGCAGGATTTAAAACCCAGGCTAATAAGGTGGGTGCTGCTTCTGTAAGAGTTTGATAAAGAAATAAGAGACAGAAAAGGGACAGAGAACCAAGTAGCTGATCATCTGTTCCGAATAGAACCAGTAGTTGGGGCGTCCCTCCCTTCTACTTAGATCTCTGAGACTTTCCCAGAAGAGCAACTCTTTGCCATTCAGGAAGCTCCATGGTTTGCAGATATTGCAAATTATAAAGCTGTGAGGTTCATACCCCAGGAGTACAGTAGGGTGCAAAGAAAGAAATTAATTTCAGATGCCAAGTACTACCTATGGGATGAGCCATATCTCTTTAAGAGATGTGTAGACGGAATGATCCGCAGATGTGTACCCAGAGAGGAAGCACAAAGGATCCTATGGCACTGCCATGGATCACAGTATGGGGGACATTTCGAAAGTGAGCGAACAGCCACTAAGGTCCTCCAATGTGGCTTCTACTGGCCTACTCTCTATAGAGATGCCCGAGAGTTTGTGCGTAACTGTGACAGTTGCTAAAGAGCTGGTAACTTGCCTCATGGATACGCCATGCCTCAACAAGGGATCTTAGAGATTGAATTGTTTGATGTATGGGGTATTGACTTCATGGGTCCGTTTCCACCATCATACTCAAACACTTACATTCTGGTGGCAGTGGACTATGTATCTAAATGGGTAGAAGCAATTGCTACACCCACTAATGATACTAAGACTGTGCTGAAATTCCTCCAGAAATATATCTTCAGCAGATTTGGTGTTCCCAGAGTCCTAATCAGTGATGGAGGCACTCATTTCTGCAACAAACAGTTGTACTCTGCTATGGTCCGATATGGAATTAGCCAAAAGGTAGCAACTCCGTATCATCCACAGACAAATGGGCAAGCTGAAGTCTCTAACAGAGAGCTAAAAAGAATCCTAGAATAGACTGTAATTGCCCATAGAAAGGATTGGGCAAAGAGCTTGGATGATGCTCTGTGGGCATACAGAACAGCATTCAAGACTCCTATAGGAACCTCTCCATACCAACTCGTGTATGGCAAGGCCTGTCATCTGCCCGTGGAACTGGAACATAAAGCCTACTGGGCAACCAGATTCCTAAACCTAGATGCTAAGTTAGCTGGTGAAAAAAGATTACTCCAGCTAAATGAGCTAGATGAATTTAGACTCAGTGCCTTTGAAAATGCAAAAATTTATAAGGAAAAGGCAAAGAAGTGGCATGACAAGAAGTTGTCATCCAGAGTCTTTGAGTCACGACAAAAAGTTCTGCTCTTCAACTCTAGGCTCAGACTGTTCCCAGGAAAACTTAAATCCCAGTGGAGGGGTCCGTATGTGATTACAGGAGTGTCACCATATGGATATGTTGAGCTTCAGGATACTGATTCTGACAAAAATTTCATTGTTAATGGACAGAGGATCAAGCATTATCTTGAAAGCAATTTTGAGCAAGAATGCTCAAAACTGAGGCTTGAATGATTCTCAGTGAAGGTCCAGCTAAAAACAATAAAGAAGCGCTTGCTGGGAGGCAACCCAGTCATTAGCAGGTTATCTGTTTTTTTTTAATCAAAGTTTGATACATATTCTCAAAAGGCAATCATCAAAATTGAAGGAATTCACAGAGTTACAGAAGGATTCAGTGCAAAAAGCAGAGAAAAGGAGCTTGCTGGCGAAAAAACGCCAGTAAGGGGTACTTTGGGCGTTAAACGCCAGAATGGGCACCATTCTGGGCGTTTAACGCCAGTAAAGGTGCCATTTTGGGTGTTAAACGCCAAAATGGGCACCATTCTGGGCGTTTAACGCCAGGTGTGCAGCATCCTGGGCGTTTAGCAAAATGCCCAGTGATGAAGGGGTTTCTAGCGTTTAACGCCAGCCAGGGTACCTGGCTGGGCATTAAACGCCCAAATTGGCCAACATTTGGGCGTTAAACGCCAGAATGGATACCATTCTGGGCGTTTAACCCCAGAAAGGTGGCGGACAGAGATTTTGCTTTCCATTTCAAATTTTTTCAAACTTCCCTGTTTTGATCCATAATTTTCTACATAAACACATTTCAAACTTTCATCATTCACCTTCAAATTTTCAAAATTAAAATCATTCTTCAAATCTCTTTCAAATCCTTTCCAAATCTTCTTTAAAAAAACTCAAATATCTCTCAAACTCTTTCCATATCTTCTCAAATCTCCTTCAAATTTTTTGAAATCTCTCCCCCTTCTTTATAAATATATGTTCGGCCACACCCCCCTTTCCCACCATTCGAATTTGCTCTCCTCCTCTCTCTCCTCTTTTCTTTCTTTTACTTGAGGACAAGCAAACCTCTAAGTTTGGTGTGTTTTTCCGTGATCACTAAGTTAAGGCTCATCAAGATCATGGCTCCCAAAGGAAAATAAACCAATTCAAGAGGCAAGAAAGAGAATGCTCCAAAAGACCTTTGGAGTCAAGAGAAGTTCTTAACCAAAGAACATGCAGACCATTACCACAAAATAATGGGTCTAAGGTCAGTGATCCTGGAAGTTAAATTTGATCTGAAAGAAGATGAATATCCGGAGATCCAAGAGCAAATTCGAAACAGAGGATGGGAAGTTCTAACCAACCCTGAGACAAAGGTTGGGAGAAATATGGTTCAGGAATTCTACTTAAATCTGTGGCTGACAGATAAGCAGAGAATGACTGGAACCGCTTTTCATACCTACAGAACCATGGTCAGAGGGAGAATTATTTACTTCCATCTGGACAAAATAAGAGAGGTCTTCAAATTACCTCAACTACAAGATGATCCTGAATCCTTTAATAGGAGAATGGTGAGAGTAGATAAGGGGTTGGATCAAGTTCTAGAGGACATATGCCTCCCTGGAACCAAGTGGATGACCAATTCAAAAAGTGTCCCAAACCAACTCAAGAGGGGAGATCACAAACCAGTTGCAAGAGGCTGGTTGGACTTCATAGGGCGTTCTATCTTGCCCACTAGTAACCGTTCTGAGGTTACTATCAAGAGAGCAGTGATGATTCATTGTATTATGCTGGAAAAAGAAGTGGAGATTCATCATCTGATTGCTTGTGAGATTTACACAATTGCAAACAAGAACTCCACTGAAGCCAAATTGGCTTACCCAAGCTTAATCTCTTTGCTATGTAAAGATGTTGGGGTGAGGATGGGAGTAGATGAATTCATCCCAATTGAGCACCCAATCACCAAGAGGTCAATGGAAGGACAAATGCAAGATAACTCTATCAAAAGGAGGGCGCAGGAGTTCCTCCCTGAACTTCCTGAAATTGACTACTGGACTCGTCTAGAAGCACCTGTTGCCAAGCTGCAAGAAGCTATGGAACAAATTAAGGAAGAACAGCAGAATCAAAACTACATGCTTTGCAAATTGCTGAAGGAACAAGAGAAGCAGGGGCGTGAGCTACAGGAGTTGAAGCGCCAAAAGCTCTCCCTTGAAGGATCAAATACCCCACAAGTTGAGGGAGCATCCACTTCTCAAGATCAAGGTTGTTGAGTTCTAACTATGTGATAATTTCTATCATTAAGAGTCTATTTTAGAGTAATTTAAAATTCTGTTTTCTATTACTATTAGTCTTATCTTATATCTATTTTTAAGTCTTGTTCTTAATTCATGATTAATAAAATTTAAGGTTCATGTCTTAAAGCTATGAATATCCTATGAATCCATCACCTCTCTTAAATGAAAAATGCTTTAATCACAAAAGAACAAGAAGTACAGGATTTCGAATTCATCTTTGAAACTAGTTGAATTAGTTTGATGTGGTGACAATACTTTTTGTTTTCTGAATGAATGATTGAACAGTGCATATGTCTTTTGAATTTGTTGTTTTAAGAATGTTAAAATTGTTGGCTCTTGAAAGAATGATAGAAAAGGAGAAATATTTTTGAGGATCTGAAAAATCATCAAATTGATTCTTGAAGCAAGAAAAAGCAGTGAATACAAAAAAAAAGAGAGAAAAAAAGAAAAATATATAAAGTTGTGATCCAAGGCAAAAAGAGTGTGCCTAAGAACCCTGGACACCTCTGATTGGGGACTCTAGCAAAGCTGAGTCACAATCTGAAAAGGTTCACCCAGTCATGTGTCTGTGGCATGTATGTATCCGGTGGTAATACTGGAAGACAGAGTGCTTTGGGCCACAGCCAAGACTCATAAAGTAGCTATGTTCAAGAATCATCATACTTAACTAGGAGAATCAATAACACTATCTAAGTTCTGAGTTCCTATAGATGCCAATCATTCTAAACTTCAAAGGATAAAGTGAGATGCCAAAACTGTTCAGAAGCAAAAAGCTACTAGTCCCGCTCATCTAATTGGAGCTAAGTTTCTTTGATATTTTGGAGTCTATAGTATATTCTCTTCTTTTTATTCTATTCTAATTTTCAGTTGCTTGGGGACAAGCAACAATTTAAGTTTGGTGTTGTGATGAGCGGATAATTTATACGCTTTTTGGCATTGTTTTTAGTATGTTTTTAGTATATTTTAGTTAGTTTTTGTTATATTTTTATTAGTTTTTAGTTAAAATTCACTTTTCTGGGCTTTACTATGAGTTTATGTGTTTTTCTGTGATTTCAGGTGTTTTCTGGCTGAAATTGAGGGACCTGAGCAAAAATCTGATTCAGAGGCTGAAAAGGACTGCAGATGCTGTTGGATTCTGACCTCCCGGCACTCAAAGTGGATTTTCTGGAGCTACAAAAGCCCAATTGGCGCGCTCTCAATTGCGTTAGAAAGTAGACATCCTGGGCTTTCCAGCAATGTTTAATAGTTCATACGTTGCCCGAGATTTGATGGCCCAAACCGGCGTTGCAAATCAGCTTCAGAATTCCCGGCGTTTAACGCCGGAACTGGCACAAAAATTGGAGTTAAACGCCCAAACTGGCATAAAAGCTGGCGATTAACTCCAGTAAAAGTCTCTACTCATGAAAGCTTCAATGCTCAGCCCAAGCACACGCCAAGTGGACCCCGGAAGTGGATTTTTACGTCATTTACTCATTTCTGTATACCCTAGGTTACTAGTTCACTATTAATAGGACCTTTTGATATTGTATCTGTACCTTATGACACTTTACACGTTTCTCATTGTATCTTCTATAGCATGAGTCTCTAAACCCCATTGTTGGGGCTGAGGAGCTCTACTGTGTCTTGATGGATTAATGCAATTACTACTATTTTTCATTCAATCACGCTTGTTTCTATTCTAAGATATCACTTGTTCCTAAACCTGATGAATGTGATGATCCGTGACACTCATCATCATTCTCACCTATGAACGTGTGCCTGACAACAACCTCCGTTCTACCTTAGATTGAGTAGATATCTCTTGGATTCCTTAATCAGAATCTTCGTGGTATAAGCTAGAATTGATGGCGGCATTCAAGAGAATCCGGAAGGTCTAAACCTTGTCTGTGGTATTCTGAGTAGGATTCAAGGATTGAATGACTGTGACGAGCTTCAAACTCCTGAAGGCTGGGCGTTAATGACAGACGCAAAAGAATCACTGGATTCTATTCCAACCTGATTGAGAACCGACAGATGATTAGCCGTGCTGTGACAGAGCGCGTTGAACATTTTCACTGAGAGGATGGGAGGTAGCCATTGACAACGGTGAAACCCTACATACAGCTTGCCATGGAAGGAGTCTTGCGTGCTTGAAGAAGAAGACAGTAGGAAGGCGGAGATTCAGAAGATAGAGCATCTGCAAAACCTCAACATGTTCTCCATTTCTGCAAAACAAGTACTTATTTCATGTTCTTTTACTTTTCACAATCAACCCTGATAATTATTGATATCTGATAAGCGGATAATTTGTACGCTTTTTGGCATTGTTTTTAGTATGTTTCTAGTATCTTTTAGTTAGTTTTTATTATATTTTTATTAGTTTTTAGTTAAAATTCACTTTTCTGGACTTTACTATGAGTTTGTGTGTTTTTCTGTGATTTCAGGTATTTTCTGGCTGAAATTGAGGGATCTGAGCAAAAATCTGATTCAGAGACTGAAAAGGACTGCAGATGCTGTTGGATTCTGACCTCCCTGCACTCGAAGTGAATTTTCTGGAGCTACGGAAGCCCAATTGGCGCGCTCTCAACGGCGTTGGAAAGTAGACATCCTGGGCTTTCCAGCAATATATGATAGTCCATACTTTGCCCAAGATTTGATGGCCCAAACCGGCGTTCAAAGTCACCTACAGAAATTCCAGCGTTAAACGCCGGAACTGGCACCTAATTGGGAGTTAAACGCCCAAACTGGCATAAAAGCTGGCGTTTAACTCCAAGGAGAGTCTCTACACGAAAATGCTTCATTGCTCAGCCCAAGCACACACCAAGTGGGCCCGGAAGTGGATTTTTATGTCATTTACTCATCTTTGTACACCTTAGGCTACTAGTTTTCTATAAATAGGACCTTTTACTATTATATTTTCATCTCTGGACATCTAGTTCTTAGATCATTTGGGAGGCTGGCCATACGGCCATGCCTAGACCTTGTTCTTATGTATTTTCAATGGTGGAGTTTCTACACACCATAGATTAAGGTGTGGAGCTCTGCTGTACCTCGAGTATTAATGCAATTACTATTGTTCTTCTATTCAATTCCGCTTGTTCTTTGTCCAAGATATCACTTGTTCTTCAACTTGATGAAGGTGATGATTGACACTCATCATCATTCTCACTCATGAGCAAGGTGACTGACAACCATTCTTGTTCTACAAGCATTTGAGGCTTAGTGAATATCTCTTGGATTTCTGATTGCATGATGCATGGTTGATCGCCTGACAACCGAGTGCTCGCCTGACAAACGAGCCAGCCATTCCGTGAGATCAGAGTCTTCGTGGTATAGGCAAGAACTGATGGCGGCATTCAAGAAAATCCGGAAGGTCTAACCTTGTCTGTGGTATTCTGAGTAGGATTTAATGATTGAATGACTGTGACGTGCTTCAAACTCCTGAGGGCGGGGCGTTAGTGACAGACGCAAAAGAATCACTGGATTCTATTCCGGCCTGATTGAGAACCGACAGATGGTTAGCCTATGCTGTGACAGAGCATCAGGGACGTATTTCCAATGAGAGGATGGGAGGTAGCCATTGACAACGGTGAAACCCTACATGAGCTTGCCATGGAAAGGAGTAAGAAGGATTGGATGAAGACAGTAGGAAAGCAGAGAGACGGAAGGGAAGGCATCTTCATACGCTTATCTGAAGCTCTCACCAATGATATACATAAGTATCTCTATCTTTATCTTTGTGTTATTTTCGTTCATCACCATACCCATTTGAGTCTGCCTGACTGAGATTTACAAGGTGACCATAGCTTGCTTCATACCACCAATCTCCGTGGGATCGACCCTTACTCGCGTAAGGTTTATTACTTGGACGACCCAGTGCACTTGCTGGTTAGTTGTGCGGGATTGCGAAAGTGTGATTGCAATTTCGTGCACTAAGTTTTTGGCGCCGTTGCCGGGGATTGTTCTTGTGTATGGACAACTGACGGTTCATCTTGTTGCTTAGATTAGGTATTTTTCTTCAGAGTTCTTAAGAATAAATTCTAGTGTTTCAAGGTGATGTTCTTATCATCACCAAAGCTGATTGATTCTCATCAATTTAGCTCTTGAATGCAATGTCCTGCTGAAGCTTTGCCGGCCATGTCTAATTCCTTTAGACTAAAGCTTTAGACTAACATTGCATGATTCCTGGAATTCTCATTAAGAATTTTGATACCTTTATTTTCCTTTTCACTTAATTTTCGAAAAAGTACAAAAAAATTACAAAATCATAAAATCCAAAAATATGTCTTGTTTGAGTCTAGAGTCTCATCTTAAGTTTAGTGTCAATTGCATGTTTCTGTTCTTATTGCATTCATGCATATGTCCTCATTGATCTTCAAGTTGTTCTTGATGATTTCCTTGTTTTGATCTTTGAATTCTATTGACTTGAGTGTTTTGTTATATGCATTCTCATTTTGTTAGTGTCAATGGTATACAAACTGCTAAGTTTGGTGTCTTGCATGCATTGATTTTAAGTGCATTTTGATTATTACTTATTACTAAAAATCCAAAAATATTTCTAATTTGTGTCTTATCAAGTCAATAATACAGAGAATTGAAGATTCAGAACATACAGCAGAGGAATTATACAGAAAAAATTGGGCATTCAAAAATGCCCAGTGAAGAAGACAGACTGGCGTTTAAACGCCAGCCAGGGTGCCTGGCTGGGCATTTAACGCCGAAAAGGGTAGTAGTTTGGGTGTTAAACGCCAGAATGTGCACCATTCTGGGCGTTTAACGCCAGGATGGCACAAGGGGGAGGATTTTGTTTTCAAAATCAATTTTTTTCAAGTTTTCAAAGTTTTTCAAAATCAAATCTTTTTCAAATCATATCTTTTCAATCAAATGTTTTCAAAATCAATTTCTTTCCTTTTTCAAAGATACTTACTAACAATTAATGATTTGATTGAACATTTTAAGTATGTTGCCTTTTTTGTTGAGAAAGGTTTAATGTTTGAATCATATCTTTTCTTGTTAGGCAATTCATTAATTTTTAAAATCAAATCTTTTTAAAATTGTTTTCAAATCATATCTTTTCAATCATATCTTTTTAAAACCATAACTTTTCAATCAAATCTTTTTAATCACATCTTTTTCAAAATAGTTTTCAATCAAATCTTTTTTATTTCTAATTTCAAAATCTTTTTCAAAAATCACTTGATTTCTTCTCCACTCTTATTTTCAAAAATCAATTAAGTGTTTTTCAAAATGTTTTCAAAATCTTTTACTTAATTTTCGAAAATTACTTCCCTTCTTCTCACATCCTTCTATTTACGAAATTCGAACTCCATCTTCTTTGATAAGTTCGAATTTTCTACCTCTGTCTTCCATTTTTCTTTTCCTCTGACACCTCAAGGAATCTCTATACTGTGACATAGAGGATTCCATATTTTCTTGTTCTCTTCTCTTTCATATGAGCAGGAACAAAGACAAAGGCATTCTTGTTGAAGCTGACCCTGAACCTGAAAGGACTTTGAAGGGAAAGCTAAGAGAAGCTAAGGCACAACTCTCTGTGGAGGACCTGACCGAATTCTTCAAAGAAGAAGAACCCATGGCAGCCGAAAACAACAACAATGCCAACAATGCAAGGAAGGTGCTGGGTGACTTTACTGCACCTACTCCCGACTTCTATGGGAGAAGCATCTCTATCCCTGCCATTGGAGCAAACAACTTTGAGCTTAAGCCTCAATTAGTTTCTCTAATGCAACAGAATTGCAAGTTCCATGGACTTCCATTGGAAGATCCTCATCAGTTCTTAGCTGAGTTCTTGCAAATCTGTGACACAGTCAAGACTAATGGGGTTGACCCTGAGGTTTACAGACTGATGCTATTCCCTTTTGCTGTAAGAGACAGAGCTAGAATATGGTTGGACTCACAACCTAAAGAAAGCCTGGACTCTTGGGAAAAGCTAGTCAATGCCTTCTTGGCAAAGTTCTTTCCACCTCAAAAATTGAGTAAGCTTAGAGTGGAAGTCCAAACCTTCAGACAGAAGGATGGAGAATTCCTCTATGAAGCTTGGGAAAGATACAAACAATTAATCAGAAAGTGTCCCTCAGACATGCTTTCTGAATGGAGCATCATAGGTATTTTCTATGATGGTCTCTCTGAACTATCCAAGATGTCTTTGGATAGCTCTGCTGGAGGATCTCTTCATCTGAAGAAGACGCCTACAGAGGCTCAAGAGCTCATTGAAATGGTTGCAAATAACCAATTCATGTACACTTCTGAAAGGAATCCTGTGAACAATGGTACAAGTCAGAAGAAAGGAGTTCTTGAGATTGATGCTCTGAATGCCATTTTGGCTCAGAATAAAATATTGACTCAACAAGTCAATTTGATCTCTCAAAGTCTGTCTGGAATGCAAAATGCACCAAGCAGTACTAAGGATGCTTCATCTAAGGAAGAAGCTTATGATCCTGAGAACCCTTCAATGGAAGAGGTGAATTACATAGGAGAACCCTATGGAAACACCTATAATTCTTCATGGAGAAATCATTCAAATTTCTCATGGAAGAATCAAGAGAGACCTCAACAAGGTTTCAATAACAATAATGGTGGAAGAAACAGGTTTAGCAATGGCAAGCCTTTTCCATCATCTTCTCAGCAACAGACAGAGAATTCTAAGCAAAACCCCTCTGACTTAGCAACCATGGTCTCTGATCTAATCAAAACCACTCAAAGTTTCATGACTGAAATAAGGTCTTCCATTAGGAATTTGGAAGCACAAGTGGGACAGCTGAGCAAGAAAGTTACTGAACTCCCTCCTAGTACTCTCCCAAGTAATATAGAAGAAAATCCAAAAGGAGAGTGCAAAGCCATAACCATGGCCGAATTTGGAGAGGAGGGAGAGGAAGTGAACGCCACTGAGGAAGACCTCAATGGGCGTGCACTGACCTCCTCTGAGTTCCCCAATGAGGAACCATGGGAATCTGAGGCTCAAAATGAGACCATAGAGATTCCATTGGAATTACTTCTGCCTTTCATGAGCCCTGATGAGTATTCCTCCTCTGAAGAGGATGAGTATGTCACTGAAGAGCAAGTTGCTAAATACCTTGGAGCAATCATGAAGCTAAATGACAAGTTATTTGGAAATGAGACTTGGGAGGATGAACCCCCTTTGCTCACCAAAGAACTGGATGACTTGTCTAGGCAGAAATTACCTCAAAAGAGACAAGATCCTGGGAAGTTTTCCATACCTTGTACCATAGGCACCATGACCTTCAAGAAGGCTCTGTGTGACTTAGGGTCAAGTGTGAACCTCATGCCTCTCTCAGTAATGGAGAAGCTAAGGATCTTTGAGGTACAAGCTGCAAAAATCTCACTAGAGATGGCAGACAACTCAAGAAAACAAGCTTATGGACTTGTAGAGAATGTTTTGGTTAAGATTGAAGACCATTACATCCCTACTGATTTCATAGTCCTAGAGACTGGGAAATGCATGGATGAAACCATCATCCTTGGCAGACCTTTCCTAGCCACAGCAAAGGCTGTGATTGATGTTGATAAAGGTGAACTGATCATTCAAGTGAATGAAGAATCCTTTGTGTTTAAGGCTCAAGGATACCCCTCTGTCATCATGGAGAAGAAGCATGAAGAGCTTCTCTCAAATCAGAGACAAACAGAGCCCCCACAGTCAAACTCTAAGTTTGGTGTTGGGAGGCCACAACCAAACTCTAAGTTTGGTGTTGAACCCCCACATTCAAACTCTAAGTTTGGTGTTGGGAGGTTCCAACATTGCTCTGAGTATCTGTGAGGCTCCATGAGAGCCCTCTGTCAAGCTACTGACATTAAAGAAGCGCTTGTTGGGAGGCAACCCAATGATTATATTTTATATATTTTCTTTTGTTATTTTGTAGGTTGATGATCATAAGAAGTCACAAAATCCATTGAAAAAGCAAAAACAGAATGAAAAATAGGAAGAAAAACAGCACACCCTAGAGGAAGAACTCACTGGCGTTTAAACGCCAGTGAGGCTAGCAGTTGGGCGTTTAACGCCCAGTCTGGCACCATTCTGGGCGTTTAACGCCAGAAAGGGGCACCAGACTGGCGTTAAACGCCAGGAAAGGGCAAGAACCTGGCGTTAAACGCCAGAAATGGGCACCAGCCCGGCGTTTAACGCTAGATTTGGCACAAAACGTGATTTTAATTGCCATTTGGTGCAGGGATGACTTTTCCTTGACACCTAAGGCCACAAACCCCTCACCTATCAAATCCCATCTTTCTCTTCACCACTCACCTCCATAAAACCCCACTTACCTCACCATCCAAATTCAAACCACTACTTCTTCCCCTTTTGGCCAAACCACAAAGCCATCTCCCTCTTCTCCATTTCTTCTTCTACTCTCCTCTTTCTTCTTTTGCTCGAGGACGAGCAAACCTTTTAAGTTTGGTGTGGTAAAAGCATTGCTTTTTGTTTTTCCATAACCATTTATGGCATCCAAAGCCGGTTCAACTGAGAAGGCATGACCTCAAGCCCATCACTAAGAAGAAGATGGAGCAAACAAGAGACCCCTCTCATCATGAGATCCCTGAGATACCTCAAGGGATGCACTTTCCTCCACAAGACTATTGGGAGCAACTAAACACCTCCCTAGGAGAATTGAGTTCCAACATGGGACAACTAAGGGTGGAGCACCAAGAACATGCCATCCTCCTCCATGAAATTAGAGAAGATCAAAGAATCATGAGAGATGAGCAACAAAGACAAGGAAGAGACATTGAGGAGCTCAAGCACTCCATAAGACCTTCAAGAGGAAGAACAAGCCGCCATCACTGAGGTGGACCCGTTCTTTAATCTCCTTGTTCTTTATTTTTCTGTTTTTCGAATTTTTATGCTTATGTTTATCCATGTTTATGTCTTATGATCATTAGTGTCTTAATGTCTATGCCTTAAAGCTATGAATATGAATCCATCACCTTTCTTAAATGAAAACTGTTTTTATTACAAAAGAACAAGAAGTACAGGATTTTAAATTCATCTTTAAAACTAGCTTAATTAGTTTGATGTGGTGGCAAGGCTTTTGTTCTCTGAATGTATGCTTGAACAGTGCATATGTCTTTTGAATTTGTGGTTCATGAATGTTAAAATTGTTGGCTCTTGAAAGAATGATGAAAAAGGAAACATGTTACTGAGGATCTGAAAAATCATAAAAATGATTCTTGAAGCAAGAAAAAGCAGTGAATACGAAAAAAAAAAAGAGAGAAAGAGAAAAACGACAAAAAGGGGAGAAAGAGAAAAAGAAAAAAAAAGAAAGAAAAAGAAAGAAATAAAGTTGTGATCCAAGGAAAAAAGAGTGTGCTTAAGAACCTTGGACACCTCTAATTGGGGACTTTAGCAAAGCTAGGTCACAATCTGAAAAGGTTCACCCAATTATGTGTCTGTGGCATGTATGTATCCGGTGGTAATACTGGAAGACAGAGTGCTTTGGGACACGGCCAAGACTCATAAAGTAGCTGTGTTCAAGAATCCTCATACTTAACTAGGAGAATCAATAACACTATCTGGATTCTGAGTTCCTAAAGAAGCCAATCATTCTGAATCTCAAAGGATAAAGTGAGATGCCAAAACTGTTCGGAGGCAAAAAGCTACTAGTCCCGCTCATCTAATTTGGAGCTTAGTTTCATTGATAATTTGGAGTCTATAGTATATTCTCTTCTTTTTATCTTATTTGATTTTCAGTTGCTTGGGGACAAGCAACAATTTAAGTTTGGTGTTGTGATGAGCGGATAATTTGTACGCTTTTTGGCATTGTTTTTAGTATGTTTCTAGTATCTTTTAGTTAGTTTTTATTATATTTTTATTAGTTTTTAGTTAAAATTCACTTTTCTGGACTTTACTATGAGTTTGTGTGTTTTTCTGTGATTTCAGGTATTTTCTGGCTGAAATTGAGGGATCTGAGCAAAAATCTGATTCAGAGACTGAAAAGGACTGCAGATGCTGTTGGATTCTGACCTCCCTGCACTCGAAGTGGATTTTCTGGAGCTACAGAAGCCCAATTGGCGCGCTCTCAACGGCGTTGGAAAGTAGACATTCTGGGCTTTCCCGCAATATATGATAGTCCATACTTTGCCCAAGATTTGATGGCCCAAACCGGCGTTCAAAGTCACCTACAGAAATTCCAGCGTTAAACGCCGGAACTGGCACCTAATTGGGAGTTAAACGCCCAAACTGGCATAAAAGCTGGCGTTTAACTCCAAGGAGAGTCTCTACACGAAAATGCTTCATTGCTCAGCCCAAGCACACACCAAGTGGGCCCGGAAGTGGATTTTTATGTCATTTACTCATCTTTGTACACCTTAGGCTACTAGTTTTCTATAAATAGGACCTTTTACTATTATATTTTCATCTCTGGACATCTAGTTCTTAGATCATTTGGGAGGCTGGCCATACGGCCATGCCTAGACCTTGTTCTTATGTATTTTCAACGGTGGAGTTTCTACACACCATAGATTAAGGTGTGGAGCTCTGCTGTACCTCGAGTATTAATGCAATTACTATTGTTCTTCTATTCAATTCCGCTTGTTCTTTGTCCAAGATATCACTTGTTCTTCAACTTGATGAAGGTGATGATTGACACTCATCATCATTCTCACTCATGAGCAAGGTGACTGACAACCATTCTTGTTCTACAAGCATTTGAGGCTTAGTGAATATCTCTTGGATTTCTGATTGCATGATGCATGGTTGATCGCCTGACAACCGAGTGCTCGCCTGACAAACGAGCCAGCCATTCCGTGAGATCAGAGTCTTCGTGGTATAGGCAAGAACTGATGGCGGCATTCAAGAGAATCCGGAAGGTCTAACCTTGTCTGTGGTATTCTAAGTAGGATTCAATGATTGAATGACTGTGACGTGCTTCAAACTCCTGAGGGCGGGGCGTTAGTGACAGACACAAAAGAATCACTGGATTCTATTCCGGCCTGATTGAGAACCGACAGATGGTTAGCCTATGCTGTGACAGAGCATCAGGGACGTATTTCCAATGAGAGGATGGGAGGTAGCCATTGACAACGGTGAAACCCTACATGAGCTTGCCATGGAAAGGAGTAAGAAGGATTGGATGAAGACAGTAGGAAAGCAGAGAGACGGAAGGGAAGGCATCTTCATACGCTTATCTGAAGCTCTCACCAATGATATACATAAGTATCTCTATCTTTATCTTTGTGTTATTTTCGTTCATCACCATACCCATTTGAGTCTGCCTGACTGAGATTTACAAGGTGACCATAGCTTGCTTCATACCACCAATCTCCGTGGGATCGACCCTTACTCGCGTAAGGTTTATTACTTGGACGACCCAGTGCACTTGCTGGTTAGTTGTGTGGGATTGCGAAAGTGTGATTGCAATTTCGTGCACCAATATCCTGACTAAGAGTTATAAGATAACCATAGCTTGCTTCAAGCCGACAATCTCCGTGGGATCGACCCTTACTCACATAAGGTATTACTTGGACGACCCAGTGCACTTGCTGGTTAGTTGTGCAGAATTGCAAAAGTGTGATTGCAATTTCATGCACCAGTGCACAACCATGGTTCTGGATCAAAGGAAGTTTATGGTGACACCTACATCCCCTCCTGGAAGAACCACCTAAATCTCAGATGGGGAGATAGCCAAAATCAAAACCAACAGCCATGGCAAAGGAATTCAAGCTAAAACAACTCAAGAAACAACCAGAACCACAACCAGCAAAATAATAACCAAAATGCATATAGAAAATGCCAAAACAATTACCCCAATTCCAACCATTATCCATCCGATAACCAAACCGCCAACCACAAAAATTATCACCCACCCTCAACATGTCATAACCAACCACAAACACCACAAGACACTCAAAGAATCTCCAACCTGGAGATGCTGATGGAAAAGCTGATGAAGTATTAGGATATGACAAGCAAGAATCATGAAGCCTCACTGTGTAACTTAGAAAGGCAAATTGGACAACTGTCCAAGCAAGTTATGATTGAAAGGCCAACAAGCTTACTCCCAAGTGACACCATTCCGAATCCTAAAGAGGAATGCAAAGCTATTCAATTAAGCAGTGGAAGGATCTTGGTGAATAACAAAGAAACCATCAAAAAGCCTGTGGAAAATGACAAGAAGCCAGCTGAGAAAGATGAAGCTAGCAATAATAAAGAGTTGACAGCAAGCAAGCAAACTCCAGAGAAGCTTAAAGAGAAAGATGAGCAGCCACAAGATTCAAGGAAAGGAAAGCAAGTAATCGAAGAACCAACTGAAGAACAAAGGCAAGAAGTGAAAGCTTTCACACCTCCGCTGCCATATCCCCAAAGGTTCAACAAGGAAACCAAGGATCAACACTTCCCCAAATTCCTTGAAATCTTCAAGAAATTGGAGATTAATACTCCACTGGCTATAGCATTAGAACAGATGCCTCTATATGCAAAGTTCTTGAAGGAGCTTATCAACAAAAAGAGAAGTTGGCATGAGAAAGAAATAGAGCTTTTCACTGAAGAATGTAGTGTTGTAATTCAAAGGGGCCTCCCACCAAAACTCAATGACCCTGGGAGCTTCTTCCTACCTTGTACCATTGGCAACATAACTATTGATAAAGCATTATGTGACTTAGGAGCAAGCATCAATCTAATTCCCTATTCCATGATGAGAAGGCTGTGCATAGAGAAGGTAAAGCCTACACAAATGTCACTAGAACTCGTGGATAAATCATTGGTATTCTCCAGAAGAGTGATCAAAAATCTTCTGGTCCAAGTAGGGGCATTCATATTTCCAGCGGACTTTGTGATCCTGGATCTAGGAGAAGAAGGGAGTGATTCTATATCTTAGGAAGACCCTTCCTGGCCATAGCAAGGGCCATAATAGATGTTGAACAAGGAGCGCTTACCCTAAGGGTACATGATGAAAGCATCACTTTGAATGTCTTTCTAGAGACACAAACTATTGCTGAAAAAAAAGTTGTATAGAGGTTGACAAGGAAGACTTGCAGTGGAAGGAAGAAACCAATAAGACACTCATCAATTCCCTCCCAAAGCAAGAAACAAGCAACAAAGCAGAACAAAAGGGAAATAAAACTGTACAGAATGATGAGGGAAAGCAAGAGAAAAATGTGGTGTTGGCCACTAAAAAGATAGATCCCAAAATGCAGCCTACTGTCAAAGGAGAAGGATCAACAAAAAAAGGGAATAAAAGCAAGAAAAAAGACTCCAAAAGGGTGAAAAAATAAAAAGATCCCAACTGAGGGATTCTCAAAGGGAGATAAAGTGCAACTGGTTTACCAACAGTTGGGAACAGAACAACAGGCTGATGATTACTATACTATCAACAGGATACTCTCACTGGAGCATGCAGATATTGAACATCAAGGCACTGGAAGAAAGCTAACAGTGAGAGGAGACAAATTGAGGCATCACAATCATCAACCACCCTGATGATGAGAAAATATCAAGCTAGTGACAATAAAAGAACGCTCCATGGGAGGCAACCCATGATTTAGTTTTCTTGTCTTTAATGTTTTTAATATGAATAATAATTGTTGCTCTAACATGAATTCAATTTCTCTTAGACCATCTTGACAACCAAAATGGTTGAATCCAGGCATGCCTATAACCTTCGAAAGGATGATGATTTTCACTGAGGCACAACAAAGTCGAAGGCCACAAAGAAGGAGAAGAAGAAAAGAACCAAGGGAGGAAGAAGAACCACAGGAAGAACAAGGAGAACAACAATAATTTCAACCACAAAACAATATGGACATGGTTCGGATGCAAGAAGCAATTGAAAGGTTATCAGAATAGTACATGGAAATTCAAGAGAAGTAGGAATCGTTCCATTCACAATACATGAGAGCTCAACAAAGACAAGAGGAGCTTCAGTTGAGGATGATAAGTCAACAAAGAGACTATGAATCAAGATCCTTAGTTATGCAACAGGAACAAGCTTCACAATTTCAAGAATCATTCAACCAGTTGGCCCAACTACAAGTGGAGAATATGAGAGCTCTCAAGGAATTCACAACCCTTCATGATGCAAGGTATGGAGTTCAAGTTGATTATAACATAAATGGCCAGGTCAAGTTAAGCTACATTGCGGATCATCTATACAACATGGAACCAGCATTCCCAACTTATGATGAATACTTCAAAGTAAGAAGTGAAAGAGAAGTAGACAAAGTAATACGCCTGGAGAACAGGGTAGAAGAGACAATGAAGAAAGCTGGATTCTGGCAAAGGCTAAAAGGCAAGGGCAAGGGAGAAACTAGTAAGCAAGCAAGTGAGAAGAAAAAGAAAGACAAAAAGGAAGACAAATAAAAGGTAGACCCGCTCCTTGCTTATCACATCTAATAAAGAAAGAAAATGTTTGTTTAGTTGGTAGTAACTTTTAGTTTAAGTCAGTTTGCATCTTGAGTGTTCTAGTTGAAATAAGTATGCTAGCTTAACTGTGTGCTTGTGTGTATTCACTTTCACTTGACTAAATGCTTGTCTTATCCCCTGAGTTTTTCCAATTAAATAAAAGAAATGTTTGAACAAAAAGTGGGATAGTTCCTTGTTAGCAAGGTTTGAAATAATGGTAAGTGGTGGTATGTGTGTTTGATTATGTGGTAGCTCACTCATAATGAATAAAAGAATAGATTGTTTTCTTTCTAAGTAAAAATTAGCTTACTGTCTATGAATCTTAGCAAATAAAAATCCTTGGTTGAAAGAAAAACAAATAGAAAGAAAAAGAAAAGCCAACAGTGGCAGCAAAAACAAAAGAAAGAAAGAATAAAGCTAGACATCAATAGCTTGAACCTTAGAACAAATGCCTGTGGTGTTTTTGCACTAGGATCTGCTTGGATGATTAGGTTCTATGGAGTGCTTTATCACTTGGTAACTTGGGTTAACGAACCCGGGATTACCAACCGAAAATCCATTATCAAGAGCAACCTAGTTGCAAGACATTTAGTAGCCTAAAGAGGTGCTGGGCATCAATGTTCTAAGAAGAAATGTGAGCCAAGTGTCTATAGTGAATAATGTGTTAAGCACAAATAAGTTAAGAAATTGCTGCATGATGAGCGGATATTTTATACTCTTTTTGGGGATATTTTCATATAGTTTTTAGTAGAATCTAGCTACTTTTTAGTATATTTTTATTAGTTTTTATACAAAAATCACATTTCTGGACTTTGCTATGAGTTTGTGTGTTTTTCTGTGATTTCAGGTATTTTCTAGTTGAAATTGAGGGACCTGAGCAAAAATTTGATTCAGAGGCTGATAAAGGACTGTTGATACTGTTGGATTCTGACCTCCCTGCACTCGAAATGGAATTTTTGGAGCAATAGAAACCCAAATGGCGCGCTCTCAATTGCGTTGGAAAGTAGACATCCAGGGATTTTCAGCAATAGATAATATTATATACTTTTCTCGAGTTTAGATGACGCAAACTGGCGTTCAACGCCAGCTTTTTGCCCTATTCTGGCGTCAAACGCCAGAAACAAGTTGCAAGCTAGAGTCAAACTCCAGAAACAAGTTACAAACTGGCGTTCAACTCCAAGGAAGGCCTCTACACGTGAAAGCTTCAATGCTCAGCCCCAACACACACCAAGTGGGCCCAGGAAGTGGATTTCTGCACTATCTATCTTAGTTTACTCATTTTCTGTAAACCTAGGTTACTAGTTGAGTATAAAAACTACTTTTAGAGATTTATTTTGTACCTCATGACATTTTACATCTGAATTTGTATCTTTGATGGCATGAGTCTCTAAACTCCATGGTTGGGGGTGAGGAGCTCTGCTGTGTCTCGATGAATTAATGCAATTATTTCTATTTTCTATTCAATCACGCTTGTTTCTATTCTAAGATATTCATTCGCACTTCAACATGATGAATGTGATGATCCGTAACACTCATCACCATTCTCAACCTATGAATGCGTGCCTGACAACCACTTCCGTTCTACCTTAGATTGAATGTATGTCTCTTGGGTTCCTGGCTCACGAGTTTGATTACCTCTCCTGACAAAAGAGCATTCAAATCCGTGAGATCAAAGTCTTCGTGGTATAAGCTAGAATCATTTGGCAGCATTTTTGAGATATGAAAAGTCTAAACCTTGTCTGTGGTATTCCGAGTTGAATCCGGGAAGGGATGACTGCGACGAGCTTCAAACTCATGAATGTTGGGCGTGGTGACAGACACAAAAGGATCAATGGATCCTATTCCAACATTAGTGAGAACCAACATATGATTAGCCATGTACATAGACCCTTTTCACTGAGAAGACGGCTGGTAGCCATTGACAACGGTGATCCACCAACATACAAC
Source organism: Arachis stenosperma (assembly GCF_014773155.1). Taxonomy (NCBI): domain Eukaryota; kingdom Viridiplantae; phylum Streptophyta; class Magnoliopsida; order Fabales; family Fabaceae; genus Arachis; species Arachis stenosperma. Next base: position 40,556,997 of record NC_080383.1, on the reverse strand, counting down.
TTGCCATGGAAAGAGACCTGCGTGCGTGAAGAAGAAGACAGTAGGAAAGCAGAAATTCAAAGGACAGAGCATCTCCAAAACTCCAACCCATTCTCCATTACTGCGTAACACGTATTCATTTCATGCTCTTTCACTTTTCACAATTAAAACTAAGAACCACTATTGATATTCTGACTAAGAATAATAAGATAACCATAGCTTGCTTCAAGCCGGCAATCTCCGTGGGATCGACCCTTACTCACATAAGGTATTACTTGGACGACCCTACACTTGTTGGTTAGTTTTACGGAATTACATAGTGTCAGTGTAATTTTCGTGCACCAAGTTTTTGGCACCGTTGCCTGGGATTGTTCGAGTTTGAACAACTGACGGTTTATCTTGTTACTTAGATTAGGAAAATTTTATCTTTTTGATTTAGAGTCACTAGGATTGCATATTTCATTATTCCTTTTAAAAAATCTTTCAAAAATATTATTTTTCTCCATTAGTTTTTAATTTTTCTTTGAGTCTTTTGTTTGAGTTTAGTTTCATATTTTAAGTTTGGTGTCAATTGCATGTTTTTATTTTCCTTTAAATTTTCGAGTTTGTGTTCATTGTTCCTGCTTGATCTTCAAGTCGTTCTTGCTATTTTTCTTGTTTGATCTTTAGTTTTTCTTGTTTTGTGTCTTTTTTTGTTTTTCTTGTGCATTTTCAAATTATCAGTATTCAAAAAAAAATTATATATATTAAATACCTTTTTAAAACACGTTAAATTTATAGGTCAGTTGACTAGAGTGTTGTGCTTGTGTTCTTGGTGATTGGGTATCTTCCTTTTAAAACTTTTTCAAAAATAATTTTTCTTTGATTAAATCTTTTGCCAAATTTTAAGTTTGGTGTTCTCTTGTTATTTTTCTTTAATTTTCAAAAATTTATTTTTAGTTTTCTAAAAGTTTTAAGTTTGGTGTTCTTTTTTGTGTTCTTGAGTCTTTGAGTTTTGTTCTTGTTGTTCTTGTGAGTCTTCAAGGTGTTCTTGAGTATTCTTTGTGTTTTGATCTTAAAATTTTTAAGTTTGGTGTTCCTTGGTATTTTCCCTCAAAAATTTTCGAAAAATAAGGGGCATTAGATATAAAAATTTTAAGTCTTGTGTCTTTTGTGTGTTTTTCTCTTTCCTCATAAAATTCAAAAAAAAATATCCTTTCCTTTAATTGCTCATAATTTTCGAATCCCTTGAGTTGACTTGGTCAAAATTTTTCAAGTCATATCCTTTTAAAATTTCTAAAACCATATCTTTTTCAAAAACATCCTAACCACTTTCTCTCTCCTCACTTTTTCGAAAGTCCTCATAAAATATTTTCAAATATTTTGTTTATTTATTTTATTTATTTTTTTATTATTTATTTTATTTTATTATTTCGAAAAAAAGGTTTTCAATAAATAAATAAAATAAAATAAATAAAATAAATCCACATCATCTCCTTTTCTCCATCATGGACCTAAGTGGAAATGAACAGTCCAGAAGGACTCTGGGGTCATATGCTAATTACACTACTGCTTCATATGGGAGTAGTATCTGTATACCCTCCATCGGAATCAGTAGTTTTGAGTTGAATTCTCAGCTCGTTATCATGGTGCAGCAAATTTGCCAGTATTTCGGTCTTCCACAGGAAGAACCTACTCAGTTTCTGGCACAGTTCTTACAAATTGCTGACATAGTACATGATAAGGAAGTAGATCAGGATGTCTACAGATTATTACTGTTTCCATTTGCTGTAAAAGACCAAGCTAAGAGGTGGTTAAATAACCAACCTAAACCTAGCATAAGAACATGGAAATAGTTGTCAGACAAATTCCTAAATCAATATTTCACTCCTAAGAGGATGACACAGCTAAGGCTGGACATCCAAGGTTTTAAACAAGAGGATAATGAATCCCTTTACAACGCCTGGGAGGGGTACAGAGAGATGCTAAGGAAATGCCCCTCTGAAATATTTTCAGAATGGGTGCAGTTAGACATCTTCTACTACGGGCTTACAGCAAAAGCTCAGATATCTCTAGACCACTCAGCTGGTGGATCTATACACATGAAAAAAATAATTGAAGAGGCTTAAGAGCTCATTGATACAGTTGCTAGAAATCAGCATCTGTACTTAAGTAGTGAGTCCTCTATAAAAGAAGAGGCTAAGGCAGTATTCACTGAACTTAGTCCTCTAGAACAAGTTGCTAAAATCAATCAGCAATTATGTTATCTGACAGAACAGTTGACAGAATTTAAAGAGATGTTACAAGACACTAAGGATGCTAACAGGAACATGGAAGCACAACTTGACCAGACAAGACAGTAGTTATCAAAACAGATAGCAGAAGAGTGCCAAGCAGTCCAATTAAGGAGTGGAAAAATATTGAATACCTCAACTCAAAGCAGTAGAAAGTCAAGAAAAGAACAAATAATAGAGGATGAGCATACTGCTACCCAAAATCCCTCTGAGGACAGTAAGAGCCCAGAGAGGAATGATTCTAGCATTCAAACACCAGAAAGAGGTGAAAAACTGGTGTTAAACGCCTAGTGAATGCCCAATTCTGGCGTTCAAACGCCAGAAAAAGGAGAAAAATTGGTGTTAAATGCCCAACCCATGTTCTGTTCTGGTGTTCAAACACCAGAAAAGGGAGGGAATCTGGCGTTAAATGCCAATCCAGCCCCCGATCTTGGTATTCAAACGCCTATGAGGGGTCAGACACTTGCAAGTGCTTATGATAACTCCCTCAAGAAGGCTTCTCAACCTACCTCTATAGGAAATAAACCAGCGGCAACCAAGGTTGAAGAATACAAAGCCAAAATACCTTATCCTCAGAAACTCCACCAAGCGGAATAGGATAAACAATTTGCCCACTTTACATACTATCTCAGGAATCTTGAAATCAAGATTCTATTTGCAGAGGCACTTGAGCAAATACCCTCTTATGCTAAGTTCATGAAAGAGATCTTAAGTCATAAGAAGGATTGGAGAGAAACTGAAAAAGTTTTTCTCATTGAAGAATGCAGCGCAATCGTTTTGAAGAGCTTACCAGAGAAGCTTAAGGATCCTGGAAGCTGTATGATACCATGCACATTAGAGGGTACCTGTACCAAGATAGCTCTATGAAATCTTGGGGCAAGTATCAACCTAATCCCTGCATCCACTATCAGAAAGCTTGGCTTGACTGAAGAAGTCAAACCAACCAGGATATGTTCAACTTGCTGATGGCTCCATTAAATATCCATCAGGCATGATTGAAGACATAATTGTCACAGTTGGGCCATTTCGCCTTTCCCACTGATTTTGTAGTGCTGGAAATGGAGGAGCACAAGAGTGCAACTCTCATTCTAGGAAGACCTTTCCTAGCAACTGGATGAACCCTCATTGACATTCAAAAAGGGGAAGTAACCCTGAGAGTTAATGAGGATGAGTTTAGGCTGAATGCTATTGAAGCAATGAAGCACCCAGACACATCAAAAGACTGCATGCGTTTTGATATTATTGACTTCCTGGTACAGGAGATCAGTATGGCTGAGAGTCTCGAATCAGAGCTAGAGGATATCTTTAAAGATGTCCAGTTTGATTTGGAAGTACCAGAGGAAATAAAAGAACATCTAAAAATTCCTCAGGAAGAGGAGAAACCTCCTAAACCCGAGCTCAAACCACTACCACCATCCCTGAAATATGCATTTCTGGGAGAAGGTGAAACTTTTCCTGTAATCATAAGCTCTGCCTTAGAGCCACAAGAAGAGGAAGCACTAATTCAGGTACTAAGGACACACAAGACAGCTCTTGGGTGGTCCATTAGTGATCTCAAGGGCATTAGCCCAGCCAGATACATGAATAAGATCCTACTAGAGGATAATTCCAAACCAGTGGTTCAACCACAAAGGCGGCTGAATCCAGCCATGAAGGAGGTGGTGCAGAAAGAGGTCATTAAATTACTAGAGGCTGGGATTATTTATCCCATTTCTGATAGCCCCTAGGTGAGCCCTGTCCAAGTTGTACCCAAAAAAGGAGGCATGATAGTGGTTCATAATGAAAAAAATGAACTGGTTCCTATAAGAACAGTTACAGGGTGGCGATATGTATTGACTACAAAAGACTCAATACAGCCACCGGAAAGAATCATTTTCCTTTACCATTTATAGACCAAATGCTAGAAAGGCTAGCAGGTCATGACTATTACTACTTTCTGGATGGCTACTCAGGCTACAACTAAATTACAGTAGATCCTCAGGATCAAGAGAAAACAACATTCACATGTCTATCTGGAGTATTTGCCTATAGAAGGATGCCATTTGGTCTGTGTAATGCACCGACAACCTTTCAGAGATGCATGCTCTCTATCTTCTCTGATGTGGTGGAAAATTTTCTAGAAGTCTTCATGGATGACTTATCAGTATTTGGAGACTCATTCAGCTCTTGTCTTGATCATCTAGCACTTGTTCTGAAAAGATGCCAAGAGACTAACCTAGTTTTAAACAGGGAAAAATGTCACTTTATGGTGACTGAAGGAATTGTCCTTGGGCATAAAATTTTGAATAAAGGCATAGAGGTGGATCAAGCTAAGGTGGAGGTAATCAAAAAATTACCACCACCCACCAATGTAAAGGCAATCAGAAGTTTTCTGGGACATGCAGGATTCTACAGGAGGTTTATAAAGGATTTTTCAAAAATTGCAAAACCTCTAAGTAATCTGCTAGCTACTGATACACCATTTGTCTTTAACACAGAGTGTTTGCAAGCCTTTGAGACTCTGAAGGCTAAGTTGTTCATAGCGCCTATCATTTCTGCACCGGACTGGACATTACCATTTGAACTAATGTGTGATGCCAGTGACCATGCTATTGGTGCAGTATTGGGACAGAGGCATGACAAGCTTCTGCACATCATTTACTATGCCAGCCATGTTCTAAATAACACGCAGAAAAATTACACAACTATGGAAAAGGAATTGCTTGTAGTGGTTTATGCCATTGACAAGTTTATATCCTATTTGGTAGGATCAAAGGTGATTGTGTACACTGACCATGCTGCTTTTAAATATCTACTTACAAAGCAGGATTCAAAACCCAAGCTCATAAGATGGGTGTTGCTTCTGCAAGAGTTTGATATAGAAATAAGAGACAGAAAAGGGATAGAGAATCAAGTAGCAGATCACCTGTCCCGGATAGATCTAGTAGATGGAATGTCTCTCCCCCTCACTGAGATCTCTGAAACCTTTCCGGATGAGTAACTCTTTGTCATTCAGGAAGTGCCATGGTTTGCAGACATTGAAAACTATAAAGCTGCAAGATTCATTCCCAAGGAGTACAGTAGGCAACAAAAGAAAAAATTACTTTCTGATGTGAAGTACTACTTGTGGGATGAACCATATCTCTTTAAGAGATGCTCAGACGAAATAATTCGTACGTGCGTGCCTAGAGAAGAGGCGCAAAAAATCCTATGGTATTGCCATGGATCACAATATGGAGGACATTTCGGAGGTGAGCGAACAGCCACCAAAGTCCTCTAATGTGGCTTCTACTGGCCTACAATCTATAGAGACTCCCGAGAATTTGTACGTAAATGTGACAGTTGCCAGTGAGCTGGTAATCTGCCTCATGGTTATGCTATGCCTCAACAAGGAATCTTAGAGATTGAGCTGTTTGATGTATGGGGTATTGACTTCATGGGGCCTTTCCCACCATCTTACTCAAACACTTATATTCTGGTGGCAGTAGACTATGTATCTAAATGGGTGGAGGCAATTGCAATACCCACTAACGATACTAAGATAGTACTAAAGTTCCTCCAGAAACATATAGTTTTTAGCAGATTTGGTGTCCCAAGAGCACTAATCAGTGATGGAGGCACTTATTTCTGCAATAAACAGCTTTATACTGCCATGGTCCGATATGGAATCAACCACAAGGTGGCAACTCCATATCATCCATAGACCAATGGAAAAGCTGAAGTCTCTAATAGAGAACTAAAAAGAATCCTGGAATGGACTGTAATTGCCCGTAGAAAGGATTGGGCAAAGAGCTTGGATGATGCTCTATGGGCATACAGAGTAGCATTCAAGACTCCTATAGGAACCTCTCCATACCAGCTTGTGTATGAAAGGCCTGTCACCTGCCCGTGGAACTGGAACATAAAGCCTACTAGGCAACCAGATTCCTAAACCTTGATGCCAAATTAGCTGGAGAGAAAAGATTGCTCCAAGTGAATGAGCTAGAGGAATTCAGACTCAATGCTTTTGAAAATGCCAAAATTTACAAGGAGAAAGCAAAGAGATGGCATGATAAGAACCTATCATCAAGAGTCTTTGAGCCAGGACAAAAGGTTCTGCTATTTACCTCAAGGCTCAGGCTATTCCCTGGGAAACTAAAATTCTGGTGGAGAAGACCATATGTTATTACAGGTGTGTCACCATATGGATATGTAGAGCTTCGGGATATTGATTCTGACAAAAAGTTCATTGTTAATGGACAGAGAGTCAAACATTATCTTGAAAGCAATTTTGAGCAAGAATACTCAAAACTGAGACTAGATTAAAGCTTAGTAAGGTCCAGCTAAAGACAATAAAAAAGCGCTTGTTGGGAGGCAACCCAGCCATTACTGTAGTTTATTTGTTATTTAAATAATAATTATAGGAGTTTAATAAATTATCATCATAACTAATTCTCATTTACAGGAGTTCATAGAGTTACAGAAGGATTCAGAGCAGAGAGCAGAGAAAAGAAGCTCACTGGCACGAAAACGCCAGTAAGAGGCACTTTTGGGCGTTAAACGCCAGAATGGGCACCATTCTCGGCGTTTAACACCAGTAAGGATATCTTTCTGGGTGTTAAATGCCAGAATAGGTGCCATTCTGGGTGTTTAACGCCAGAACTGCAGCATCCTGGGCGCTTAGAAAAATGCCCAGTGATAAAGACTTTCTGGCGTTTAACGCCAACCAGGGTACCTGGCTGGGCGTTAAACGCCCAAAACAAGCAGCAAATGGTCGTTAAATGCCCAAAACAAGCAACTCCTGGGCGTTTAACGCCAAGAACGTGGATGGGAGGTAGTTTTGTTTTCTAACCCAATTTTTTTTATTTTTTCATGTTTTCATCCATAATTTCTTGCATAAACATATTACAAATCCTCATCTTTTAATTTCAAATTTCAAAAATAACTCTTAATCCTAAAAATCTTTTCCTCTTTTCAAATCTTTTTTTTCAAAACTCATATATCTTTTTTATTTCTTTTCAAATTTTTTGCAAAACCCATCTTTCTTTTTAATATCTTTTCAAATCTTTTTCAACTCATCATAATATCTTTTCCAATTTAAATTTATCTTTTTCAAAATTCACTCATATCTTTTCAATTTTAAAATTACATCTTTTATATTTTATACTTACCTTTTACAAATCATATCTTCTATCATATCTTTTTCAAAAATTTTCGAACCCACCCCTTCCTTTTAAATTAACATTCGGCCAACCCCTCTCCTCTACAATTCGAATTTGGCTCTCCTCTTTCTCCTCTCCTTTCCTTTCTTTTACTTGAGGACAAGCAAACCTCTAAGTTTGGTTTGCTTTACGTGATCACTGAGCTAAGACTCACTAAGATCATGGCTCCTAAGGGAAAACAAACCACTTCAAGAGGCAAGAAAGAGAATAATCCAAAATCACTTTGGAATCAAGAGAGGTTCTTAACCAAGGAACATTCGGACCATTATCACAAAATAATGGGTCTAAAATCAGTGATCCTGGAAGTTAAATTCAATCTGAAAGAAGACGAATATCCGGAGATCCAAGAGCAAATTTGAAATAGAGGCTGGGAAATTCTAGCTAATCCTGAGACAAAGGTGGGTAAAAACATGGTTCAGGAATTCTACTCAAATATGTGGCAAATAGAGAGGCAGAGAATGACTGGAACCGCTTTCTATACCTTTCGAACCATGGTCAGAGGGAAGATTATTTACTTCTACCTTGACAAAATAAGAGAGGTCTTCAAGCTGTCTCAACTACAAGATGATCCGAAATCCTTTAATAGGAGAATGGTGTGTGATGATAAGCGCTTAGACCAAATTCTAGAGGACATATGCATCCCTGGAGCCAAGTGGATAACCAGTACAAAAGGTGTTCCAAACCAACTTAAGTGAGGGGATCTCAAACCAATTGCTAGGGGCTGGCTGGATTTCATTGGGCATTCCATACTGCCTACCAGCAACCGCTCTGAAGTCACTATCAAGAGAGCAGTGATGATCCATTGTATTATGAAAGGAAACGAAGTGCAGATTTATCATCTGATTTCTTGTGAGCTCTACAAAATTGCAAATAAGAACTCCAAGGACACCAAATTGGCTTACCCAAACTTGAATTCTCTACTATGTAAAGAGGCTGGGGTGAAGATGGGAGTAGATGAGTTCATCCCAGTCGAACATCCAATCACCAAGAAGTCAATGGAGGGACAACAAGTACAAGAAAACTCCATCAAAAGGAGGGCGCAGAAGTTCCTCCCAGAAATCCCTCAGATTGACTACTGGACCCGCCTAGAAGCATCTGTCACCAAGCTACAAGAAACTATGGATCAACTCAAGAAAGAACAGCAGAATAAAAATAGAATGATCTACAAACTGCTTAAGGAATAGGAGAAGCAAGGGCGTGAACTACAGGAGCTGAAGTGCCAGAAGCTTTCTCTTGAAGGTCCAGACAACCCACAGATTGAAGGAGCATCCATCTTCCAAAATAAAGGTTGCTGAGTCCTAATCTTAACTCTGTGATAACTTCTGCTATTAGAAATCTATTTTAGGAGTCATATGAGTAGTAGTAGTTAGTATTTTTATTTTTATTTTTATCATTTTCAAGTAAGCTTTAATTTATTTTTCTCATCATCATTAAACATGAATGAAATAGCAGATATTTTTAGAATAAGGAGGCAAATTTTTCGAGTTCTTAATAAGAAAAATTCAAATTATTTATATGTGGTGGCAACACTTTTTGTTTTCTGAAAGAATGTTTAAATAGTGCATATTTTTTATCTTGTTGTTTATGAATGTTAAAACTGTTGGCTCTTGAAAGAATGATGAAAAAGAGAAATGTTATTGATAATCTGAAAAATCATAAAATTGATTCTTGAAGCAAGAAAAAGCAGTGAAAAAAAAAGAGAGAGAAAAAGAAAAAGCAAGTAGAAAAAGCCAATAACCCTTTAAACTAAAAGACAAGGGTAAAAAGGTTCCAAGGCTTTGAGCATTAAGGGATAGAAGAGCCAAAGGAATAAAATCCTAGCCTTAGCGGCTGAATCAAGCTGTCCCTAACCATGTGATTGTGGCATGCAGGTCCAAGTGAAAAGCTTGAGACTGAGTGGTTAAAGTCGTGATCCAAAGAGTGTGCTTAAGAACTTTGGACACCTATAATTGGGGACTTTAACAAAGCTGAGTCACAATCTGAAAAAGTTCACCCAGTTATGTGTCTGTGGCATTTATGTATCGAGTGGTAATACTGGAAGACAAAGTGCTTAAGGCCACGGCCAAGACTCATAAAGTAGCTATGTTCAAGAATCAACATACTAAAATAGGAGAATTAATAACACTATCTGAATTCTGAGTTCATATGCATGCCAATCATTCTAAACATCAAAGGATGAAGTGAGATGCCAAAACTGTTCAGAAGCAAAAAGCTACTAGTCCCGCTCATCTAATTAGAATTGAGCTTTATGTAAAACTCTGAGATTACCTCTTGATCTTTGTGCTATCATATTTTGTTTATCTAGTTGCTTGGGGACAAGCAACAGTTTAAGTTTGGTGTTGTGATTAGCGCATATTTTATACGCTTTTTAGGGGTATTTTCATATAGTTTTTAATAGGATCTAGCTACTTTTTAGTATATTTTTATTAGTTTTTATGCAAAAATCACATTTCTAGACTTTGCTATGAGTTTGTGTATTTTTCTGTGATTTCAGGTATTTTCTGACAGAAATTGAGGGACCTGAGCAAAAATCTGATTCAAAGGCTGATAAAGGACTGCTGATGCTGTTGGATTCTGACCTCCCTGCACTCGAAATAGAATTTTTGGAGCTACAGAAACCCAAATGGCGCGTTATTAATTGCGTTGGAAAGTAGACATCTAGGGCTTTCCAGCAATATATAATAGTCCATACTTTGTCCGCATTTAGATGATGCAAACTGGCGTTCAACGCCAGCTTTCTGCCTTATTCTGGCGTCAAACGCCAAAAACAAGTTGCAAGCTAGAGTCAAACGCCAGAAACAAGTTACAAACTGGTGTTCAACTCCAAGGAAGACCTCTACACGTGAAAGCTTTAATGCTCAGCCCCAACACATACCAAGTGGGCCCCGAAAGTGGATTTCTGTACTATCTATCTTAGTTTACTCATTTTCTGTAAACCTAGGTTACTAGTAGAGTATAAAAACTACTTTTAGAGGTTTATTTTGTACCTCATGACATTTTACATCTGAATTTGTATCTTTGATGGCATGAGTCTCTAAACCCCATGGTAGGGGGTGAGGAACTCTGCTGTGTCTCGATGAATTAATGTAATTATTTCTGTTTTCTATTCAATCACGCTTGTTTCTATTCTAAGATATTCATTCACACTTCAACATGATGAATGTGATGATCTGTGACACTCATAACCATTCTCAACCTATGAATGCATGCCTGACAGCCACTTCCGTTCTACCTTAGATTGAATGTATGTCTCTTGGGCTCCTGGCTCACAAGTTTGATTGCCTCTCCTGACAACAGAGCATTCAAATCGTGAGATCAGAGTCTTTGTGGTATAAGCTAGAATTAATTGGTAGCATTTCTGAGATTCAGAAAGTCTAAACCTTGTTTGTGGTATTCCGAGTAAGATCCGGGAAGGGATGATTGTGACGAGCTTCAAACTCATGAATGTTGGGCGTGGTGATAGACGCAAAAGGATCAAGGGATCCTATTCCAACATTAATGAGAACCAACAGATGATTAGCCATGTACATGGACCCTTTTCACTGAGAGGACAGCTGGTAGCCATTGACAACGATGATCAACCAGCATACAGCTTGCCATAGAAGGAGACCTACGTGCGTGAAGTAGAAGACAGTAGGAAAGCAGAAATTCAAAGGACAAAGCATCTCCAGAACTCCAACCCATTCTCCATTACTGCGTAACAAGTATTCATTTCATGCTCTTTCACTTTTCACAATTAAAACTAAGAACCACTATTGATATCCTGACTAAGAATAATAAGATAACCATAGCTTGCTTTAAGCCGGCAATCTCCGTGGGATCGACCCTTACTCACGTAAGGAATTACTTGGATGACCCAGTGCACTTTCTGGTTAGTTGTGTGGAATTACATAGTGTGAGTGTAATTTTTGTGCACCACTGCATACATGACACTGAGCTAAAGCTTACAGGAAAAGAAAATGAAGAAAAGTAATTACCAAGGATAAGTAATAATAAGAGGTCATAGTAGTGTGTTAATTGATGCTCAAGAGAGATATTCTATGCCTAAATATAAAAAAGAAGTCAGCTGTTGCATTGTCTGCATAAAACCCCATGAGCTACTAATAATGCCTTGCTGATATGAACACCCTCTTCTGTTTCATTCATTCTTCTTAATAACTCAGTGCTTGCTTGGGGACAAGCAAGGTTTAAGTTTGGTGTTGTGATGCCAGGGCATCTTAGGCTAGTTTTACTAGCCTTTTTCTTTGTTTTTGATAGTTTTTATGCACTTTCTCGAGTTATAAGTAAGCCATTTGGGTAGAAATACATGTATGTCTGTATTCATTCAACCATGAGTAATTTGATGCAATTTCATGAGGTTTTATGCTATGATTATTTATATGCTGAGATTAATAAGAAGCCTCATGATTTTAGCATAGCTTTGATGCAATTGTTGGTTGATAACAGATAAGGAAAGGCATGGAGGAAGGTTGAAGAAAAGAGACTTGGAGAAGAGAAACAGAACATAAATTTGCTGATATTCACGTTTGAGGAAGAATTGGATATCCACCACGTTGGTAAAGAATTCAATTCTGGAGCTAAGGAATTTTGAGTGACGCGTACGCGTGAAAAAAAACAAAAATTGATTTCCACGCGAAAGCGTGCGTCACACGCAGCGTGGAATGGTAAAATGACCATTCACGTGTACGGGTGGGTCAAGCGTACGCGTCAAAAAATATGACGTTGGGTCCAACATTAACTCAAACGTAGCCTCCAACATCCACAATGCTCAGCCCAGAATTGAAATTGGAAAAAGTGGAATCGACGCGCATGCACCAATGCTGCGTACGAGTGCATGATAAAAAATCAATGCATGCTTAAGCGCACAGTACGCGCACGTGCAACAGTGCCAACGTTGGAGGGAACGTTTGAGGTCCAACGCTAAAGCCAACGTCACCCTTCACTGGATCAAATTGGAAAATAGAATTCATGCATCCACGTGCAAGCGCAAAATGCGCGTACGCGTGGATCGGCGGACGTTGGCCCTCCAACGTTGGGTCAAACGCCGGTGACAGCTGCAGCTTCCCTTTTTGCTGGTTATTTTTACATGGCATTTGAGTCAACGTTGACACTCAAATGTTGACTCAAACTTGAAGCACAAGCATCCAATTCTCACCCAGATCTCTTCTCAAGATCAAGAGCAATCAATTGGAGCCATCTTCAACCCAATCTCAGCAAGGCCAAAACCCCAATTCAAGGCTTGAAGATCAAAAATAGAAAGTGTATAAATAGGAGTTAGTTTTATTTAGGAAGGAGCTTCGGTCATTATTTTTAGTTTGACTTTTGGCTCATTTTTAGTTTTTCATCTTTGAATTTGGGGAATTGGGATTAGATCTGAGTTTACTTTTTATTGTTCTTGCTTCTACATTTCTTACTTTTCGTTTTGAATCTTGGATTGAGAATTGAAGGATTTCTATTTCATTCTTGATCTGAGATTTCTCTTTGTCTACGTTCTGCATAATTCAGTAAATTGAGATTTGGATCTAAGTTTCCTTTATTGCTTTTATTTACATTTCTCTGCAAGTTCATTTTTTATTGGATCAAGGAAGGAATTGAGATCTAGACTTGTTTTCTAGTCTCATTGATCCCCTGAGATCCTCACTTGTTCTTTTAGATTTTGTAATTTAATCTTCTTGATGTTCTGATTCATATTCTAGTTCTCTGATTGATTGCACTTTGAGTTCTCTTGTTTAATTTGAAATTCCAGCCCCAATTCCTTTTACTTTTCCAGCAATTTTACATTTCGTGCACTTTAAGCTTCTACCATTTACATTTCTTGCAATCTAAGTTTCAGCCATTTACATTACTTGTTCTTTAAGATTCAGTTCTTTAATTCTCCTGCACTTTAATTTATAGTCAATCATCCCTCTCCCTTTTAAATTTCATGCAATTTAGCTTCTGTTGAATACAAATTACTCAAATCAACACTTGTTTGCTTGACTAAATCAACCACCTAACTAAAATTGCTCAATCCTTCAATCCCTGTGGGATCGACCTCACTCATGTGAGTGATTATTACTTGATGCGACCCAGTACACTTGCCGGTGAGATTTGTGTTGGATCGTTTTCCACACATCAGTACCAAAAATGAAAAGAAAAGCAAAAGAAAAAAGTGTAAACAAAAGATTTTTTTATTTTAAAATAATTGAGAAAATAATGTAAATAATAACTAAAAATTTTTTAAGTTAAGGAAGAGGTTACAAAACTTCAAAGAATAAAGTGATACTTGATAATATGAAATTAGCATTAATAGTTGGAGTACGTTGCAAAATGATTCATCTTTGTAAAGAAGAAAAAAAAAGTATAAATTTAAAATTAAAACTATGGGAAGATAAAAAATATTAAATAGGTAGATTAACAAATTTCACATACGAATATATTAGAACTGAAACTGAAGAGAAACATTAGAAATAGGAAAAACATCAAACAATAAGAAGAACTTAACTTTTTGTTATTATCTTTTGAACTTCTCTCATATTATTATGTTAAATTTTAGTATGTTACCCTAAATTTAGCTTGCTAATCAAGATGATTACCAAAATTGACTACTATCTACATCTCACAACTTGGTAACAAAAAGCATAAACAAAAACAACTTAATAAGAATGATATATTGCACTCAAGCAAGTATGAAACATGCCTTGTTCTGAAAATAACTGTTTCTTTCTTTCGATTTAAATTGGTAGCTAAGGTTTCATTGAATGATACATGCATCTCCAAATATATGATAATATCTTATATTGGTTGACAATAAGATTCAGCACCATGTCAGGCCAACAGAAATACTATTTTTAGGAAGAAAAAATAATCAGAAAGCATATTTGAAGTTAGCACATTCACATAAGCTTATTAACTCAATATTTTTAGAACCCAAAACTTCACTTGATGAAATTAATAAAATGAAAGCTACCAAAAGTGAAAAGAAAAGCAAAAGAAAAAAGAGTAAACAAAAGTTTTATTATTTTTTAAAATAATTGAAAAAATAATATAAATAATAACTATATTTTTTAAGACTAATGAAGAAATTACAAAACTTGAAAGAATAAAGTCATACCTGATAAGATGAAATTGAAATTAATATATGGAGTACGTTGCAAAATAATTGATCCTTGTAAAGAAGAAAACAAAAAGTTTAAATGTAAAATTAAAAACCATGGGAAGATAAAAAAAAATTTAAACAGTTAGATTAACAAATCCCACATACCAATATATTTGAACTCAAAATGAAGAGAAATATTAGAAATAGAAAAAACATCAAATAATAAAAGAACTTAGCTTTTTGTTATTTTCTTTTGAATTTCTCTCATGTTATTATGTTACATTTTAGTATGTTACCTTAAATTTAGCTTGCTAATCAAGATGATTCCCAAAATTGGCTCCTATCCACATCTCACAACCTGGTAACAAAAAGCATAAACAAAAATAAGTTAACAAGAATGAGATCTTGCAGTCAACAAAATATGAGACATGCCTTGTTCTGGAAATCAAATGCTTCTTTTCTTCGATTTAAATTGGGAGATAAAGTTTCATTGAATGATACATGCATGTCCAAGACTTCAATTTATGAAATTAACAAAAAGAAAGCTACCAAAACTGAAAAGAAAAGCAAAAGAAAAAATAGTGAACAAAAGATTGCGTTGGGAGTGCAACAATTAGGGAAAAAGCTGAACTTGATTCTTCGGTTTTCAGACAATTTACTTCAACAGCACGTCCCTTGTTAGTTGGACAAAGTATATAGTCTCGATCTATCAAGAGCCGAAGGAAAAGAACAATCTGCAGAGAAACTGCCAGAGATTTTTCTATCGGACGAATCGGAGGCACCAGGAGCCACTGCAGATGACGACAGCTTCGTATGTTGTAGCAGGATATGGGATTTAATCCTGGAAAAGTTCGATGGTGGAGTTTGTGGGTTGAGCGAGGTAAGACGCCAGAGAGAGAAGTAGGTGACGTTTGCTTTTTTATTTTTTGTTGGTAATTACTTCTGATCTTGTAAAAGATGGGAAAAAAATAAAAGAAGATAAAAATAAAAATATTTTGATTTTTTTAAAAAAAATTACACTGGACTGTTATGAAAAATTAATTATTAAAAAAGATTTTTAATATCACAATTGTTAAGAAG
Organism: Arachis stenosperma; assembly: GCF_014773155.1. NCBI lineage: Eukaryota > Viridiplantae > Streptophyta > Magnoliopsida > Fabales > Fabaceae > Arachis > Arachis stenosperma. The sequence continues at coordinate 40,541,407 of NC_080383.1, read as the reverse complement.
GATTAATTTTTTTAATATTTATGATAATTAAGAAGAAGAACTAAATTTTGAGAAAAATATATCGTTAATTATTTTTTTATTTATTTATGAGTTTTTTATATTAATAAATTTTATTTCTCTTAAAGTTTATGTAATTTTCACATTTTTTTCATTTCTTTTTTATCGTTAATGAGCTTAAAAAAAGATGAAAAATCACAAAAATCTAAAAAAACAATCAATAAATAATTAATTAATGAAAATTTTACGCGATATAAAAATGATTAACATACAAATTATGAAAATTAAATGAAAAAATAATTAAAAATATATTTATTTTTTTATAAAAAGATTTTGACCTTCTTCTTAAATATGATACATGTTAAAAGAAAAATTGATTGTTGTTAATAATTTTGGTATTAAAAGTCCATTTAATAGGACTTAATTAATGATCTTGAGTTCAAGTAATAAAAATTGACCTTTTCTATTCTCAAGTTATTATCCTCTCTTTTTATTTAATTTTTTTTGTATAGTCTTGCAGTAGGATAACATTGAGATATTTTTATCAAATTTTAACCAACTCAACGAAAATTAGAACCAACTAATATTCACCATAATTATAGTTTGAAAAAATTAATACTTACTTTTTAAACACAAGTTCAATTATATATAACCCAAAAAAAACAAAAAGAAATCAAATAACCCCATAAGTGGATTTAAAGAGAATGAATGAAAATGAAACTAATATTTTATTTCATATATTTATAAATAATCAAAAAATAAATAAAATGCATAAATATTAAGAAAATAATGATTCAAAATTTTTAGTTTATTCGAAAATAAAAACCTAAATTAAAAAATTAGGCCGGTTATTTTTAAATGAAAGAATAAAAATGAGGGATGTATGGACAATGAAGCTGTTGAAAAATAATTTAAAAAAAAAAGGAAAAGAAAAAAGAAATAGGAATGAATTTGATTCTAAGTAAAAAGGGAAAATTGTAATCCAAACATTATGTTTGTTACATGTACCAGAAAAATAACATTAGAATAAAAAAAAGCTTTTCTTCAATCTGCAAGAAAGCTTCAGAGCAAGTCTTTCCAAATAGTTTCGTGGTAGCACTATCCACCAAAACAAACACACAGGGAGAAGTACCATCTTCAATAACAATTTTAATTTTATACCTACATAATGAAAATCAAAAGAGGAAGGCAAACAATAAGAATAATGAAAAGTAAAAAAATGTACTTAAAAAGAAAAAATGCAATATTTTTTAAATTTGGTAATCTCAAAAGAGATAAAAAAGAATATTACTTGACAACATGTTCCACAAATGAGCCATATACATGACAATGATACATATCATCATTTTCAACAACAGCATGACCACATACACAAGCATAATACTACCAGTCTGAGTCATCTACAACCTCTTTAATTATACCAATGATATAGAAAACACCAGCCTGACCAATTAATATAAGTAAATATAAAGCTGGTTTTATACAAAATAAAGTAAAATGAGTACAAATGGAATACAGATAATATGAGAAAGTATATACAATTATACAGGATACATTAAGGATACCTCACTATTTTTCTTTAGATGTTCAATTGTTCTAATAGCTTTCCAATTGAAGCATTCATCCTTAATTTTTGAAACTAATGAACCATTTTCAGTTGAATTGAGTCTTGAGAATTGATAAGATGCAATTTCAAACCTAAAAGGAAATGGAAAAGAGAAATAAAGAAATGGTAGCATTCATTAATTCAATTTAATAATAAGAAAAACCATATACATAAATCCAGAAATTATGAATAAGTAATAAGTAACCTGTTTAGAAACTGAACACTCTCATGGATGTCAGGATTGATTAGAATTTTGGATACGTTAATCACGTTTTGCAAGCATACATGATCTAGGAAAAAAGATTTACAATGAATCTACCCTTCAGAAGATACTTATAAATAAAAACAAATACTTAAAATAGAATATTATATGGCAACGATTTCCCTTTAACCATCAAACTAACCTCCAAGTACTTTAACTTTAAATGATTGAAGAATAACAACAGGAGGTCTATGGTATTTTTTGAAGGCATATAAATCAATTTTGTGATAGCAATAGCCCAATATATTGCACTGAATTTTCTTCTTGAAAAATTTAAATGCAGTTATAGTAATAAATAGAGGAACACTACAAATACCGATAACTCCTTTAAAAATAAGAAGGCAAAGTATAATTTGAAATCTAAGTAAAGTAACAAACTAAACAAATTAATATCAGATGTCAATTTTCAAATTCGTTAAGAAATACCGATTAGAAAAAACTTAAAGTATGAGGACTTTGATCATTTTTTCATATGATTCAATCTCCAGTAATGATTCCAATGAAATCTATACATCACAATGAAAAGTATTTTAGTTACTCTAAATAACTGTATACAAAATTAATCATTTTGTATTAACTAATTATATATATAAGGTAGTACACCAAAGGAGAATTATTTACCTATCAGAAAATCATCATCTATTTTCTTATGCAAGATTTCATCTATTGAAGAGAAACTTAGTCCTGAATCACTTATATTAAACAAAGAGCCATGAGAATAAGCTGATGAGCGGATATTTTATACGCTTTTTGGGGGTAATTTCATGTAGATTTTAGTATGTTTCAGTTAGTTTTTAGTAAAATAATATTAGTTTTTAGGCAAAAATCATATTTCTGGACTTTACTATGAGTTTGTGTGTTTTTCTGTGATTTCAGGTATTTTCTGGCTGAAATTGAGGGAGTTGAGCAAAAATCTGACTTAGGCTGAAAAAGGACTGCTGATGCTGTTGGATCCTGACCTCCCTGCACTCGAAATAAATTTTCTGGAGCTACAGGAGTCCAATTGGCGCGCTCTCAACGGCGTTGGAAAGTAGACATCCAGGGCTTTCCAGCAATATATAATAGTCCATACTTTGCGCAAGCATAGACGACGTAACTTGGCGTTAAACGCCAAGTTCATGCTGCTGTCTGGAGTTAAACGCCAGAAAAACGTCATGATCCGGAGTTGAACGCCCAAAACACGTCATAACCTGGAGTTTGACGCCAAGAAAGGTCTTTACACGTGGAAAGCTTTAGTCTCAGCCCCAACACACACCAAGTGGGCCCCAGAAGTGGATTTCTGCACCAATTATCTTAGTTTATTCATTTTCTGTAAACCAAGGTTACTAGTTTACTATTTAAACAACTTTTACAGACATTTTTTGTACCTAATGACATTTTCAGATCTGAATTACATACTTTGTGATGGCATGAGTCTCTAAACTCCATTGTTGGGGGTGAGGAGCTCTGCAGCGTCTCGATGATTTAATACAATTCCTTTGTTTTCCATTCAAACACGCTTGTTCTTATCTAAGATGTTTATTCGCGTTTAATTGTGAAGAAGGTGATGATCCGTGACACTCATCACCTTCCTCAACCCATGAACGTGTGCCTGACAACCACCTCCGTTCTACATCAGATTGAATGAATGTCTCTTAGCTTCCCTAATCAGAATCTTCGTGGTATAAGCTGGATTGATGGCGGCATTCATGAGAATCCGAAAAGTCTAAACCTTGTCTGTGGTATTCCGAGTAGGATTCCGGGATTGAATGACTGTGACGTGCTTCAAACTCCTGAGGGCTGGGCGTTAGTGACAGACGCAAAAGAATCAATGGATTCTATTCCAACCTGATTGAGAACCGACAGATGATTAGCCGTGCTGTGACAGAGCATAGGAACGTTTTCACTGAGAGGATGGGAGGTAGCCACTGACAACGGTGACACCCTACATAGAGCTTGCCATGGAAGGAACTTGCGTGTGAGAAGAGGATTTCAAGGAAGAGTTGAAGTTCAAAGGACAAAGCATCTCCAAAACTCCAACATATTTCCCATTACTGCACAACAAGTAACGCTGTTATTCTCTATTATTTTAACTTACAATTTTAAGTAGTTTGTAGTTTGGCCTTTTACAAATAAATCCAAATAACTTCATTAGCCTCCTGACTAAGATTAATAAAATAACATTGATTGCTTCAAGCCAATAATCTCCGTGGGATCGACCCTTACTCACGTAAGGTATTACTTGGACGACCCAGTGCACTTGCTGGTTAGTTGAACGAAGTTGTGGACATACTAAAGATCAAAAGATAGAAATCACAATTTCGTCCACCAAGTTTTTGGCGCCGTTGCCGGGGATTATTGAGTTTGAACAATTGAAGGCTTATTTTATTTCTTAGATTAGGAATATAGTATTGATGTTACAAAGTCATTAAATCTGAGTCCTTTATTCCCTTTTCAAAAATATTTTTCAAAAATATTATTTTTCTTTATTAATTGTTAATTCTTCGTGAGTCTAGTGTCTTGTTCTACGTTTGGTGTCAATTGCATCTTTTATATTTGTTCTTTGAAATTTTCGTGTGAGTGTCCTTTGTTTTTCCTTAATCTTCAAGTTGTTCTTGTCTATTTTTCTTGTTTGATCTTTAATTTTTCTTGTTCTGAGTCTTTTCTTGTTTTTCTTGTGCTTTTTCAAAACAATTGTTATATTTGCTGCCCGTTTGGCTAGAATAGAAGGGTCATATTCTTGATAAGGGAGCACCAATACTTTTGAAAATCTTTTTCAAAAATAATTTTTCTTGATTTAATCTTGTGCCAAACTCTAAGTTTGGTGTTTTATTGTTAATCTTTTTATAATTTTCGAAAATTCTATTAAAGTTTTCTAAAAATTTTAAGTTTGGTGTTCTTCCTTGTGTTCTTGGTGTTCTTGTGAATCTTCAAAGTGTTCTTGAGTTTTTCTTGTGTCTTGATCTTAAAATTTTGAAGTTTGGTGTTCCTTGGTGTTTTCCCTCCAAAAATTTTCGAAAATTAAGGAGCATTAGATCTAAAAATTTTAAGTCTTGTGTCTTTTGTGTGTTTCTCTCTTTCATCATAAAATTCAAAATTCAAAAAAAAAATTATATTTTTTTTCTAACTAATTTTGAACCACATTTTCTTTTCGAAAATTTTATATTAAAAATTCAATTTTCAGTTTCAAAATATTTTCACTTTCATTTATTTATTTCATTTTATTTTATAAAAAAAAATTTTAATTTTTATAAAATAAATAATTTTCAAACTATAAATTCTCTTCTTGTATTCCATCATGGAAGCAAGTAGGAATGAACAGTCCAAGAGGACTCTGGGGTCATATGCTAACCCCACTACTGCTTCATATGGGAGTAGTATCTGTATACCCTCCATTGGAGTTAGTAGCTTTGAGCTGAATCCTCAGCTCATTATCATGGTGCAGCAAAACTGCCAGTATTCTGGTCTTCCACATGAAGAACCTACAGAGTTTCTGGCACAATTTCTGCAAATTACTGATACAGTACATGATAAGGAAGTGGATCAGGATGTCTACAGATTACTACTGTTTCCCTTTGCTGTAAAAGATCAAGCTAAGAGGTGGTTAAATAACCAGCCTAAAAACAGCATAAAAACATGGAAACAGCTGTCAGAAAAATTCCTGAATCACTATTTCCCTCCCAAACGGATGACACAGTTTAGGCTAAACATTCAAGGCTTCAAACAAGGAGATAATGAATCCCTTTATGATGCTTGGGAGAGGTACAGAGAGATGCTAAGAAAATGCCCCTCTGAAATGTTTTCAGAATGGGTGCAATTAGACATCTTCTACTATGGGCTTACAGAAAAAGCTCAGATTTCTCTAGACCACTCAGCTGGTGGATCTATACACATGAGAAAAACAATTGAAGAAGCTCAAGAGCTTATTGATACAGTTGCTAGAAATCAGCATCTGTACCTAAGCAGTGAATCTTCCATGAAAGAAGAAGCTAAAACAGTAACTGCAGAACTCAGTCCGGTGGATCAGGCTAACGAATTTAATCAGCAATTAGACTTTCTAACTCAGCAGCTAGCCGAATTCAAGGAAATATTACAGGAGACAAGAATGGCTAACAGGAACATGGAAGTGCAATTAAAACAGACAGAAAAGTAACTGTCAAAACAAATAGCAGATGAATGCCAAGCAGTTCAATTAAGAAGTGGGAAAACATTAAATACCTCACTTCAAAGCAGCAAGAAGACAGGAAATGAACAAATAGCTACTCAAAATCCCTCTGAGGACAGGCAAAGCCCAGAAAGGGATAAAGCTGGCGCTGAACGCCCAGACCATGCTCATTCCTGGCATTCAACGCCAGAAACAAGCATGGATCTGGCGTTGAACGCCCAAAAGGAACATGGTTCTGGCGTTCAAACGCCAGTAACAAGCAAGGAGGTGGCGTTTAACGCCACCCCAGCTTCCACCCCTGGTATTCAAACGCCAGTGGGTGATCAGTCACATACAAGTGCTGACCTTTCTAAAAAGGCTTCCCAACCCACTTCTGTAGGTAATAAACCTGCAGCAACTAAGGTTGAGGAATACAAAGCCAAAATGCCTTATCCTCAAAAACTCCGCCAAGCGAAACAGGATAAGCAATTTGCCCGCTTTGCAGACTATCTCAGGACTCTTGAAATAAAGATTCCGTTTGCAGAAGCACTTGAGCAAATACCTTTTTATGCTAAGTTCATGAAAGAAATCTTAAGTCATAAGAAGGATTGGAGGGAAACTGAAAAAGTCTACCTCACTGAAGAATGCAGTGCAGTCATTCTGAAAAGCTTACCTGAGAAGCTTAAAGATCCTGGGAGCTTTATGATACCATGCACATTAGAGGGTAATTGTACCAAGCAAGCTTTATGTGATCTTGGGGCAAGTATCAACTTAATACCTGCATCCACTATCAGAAAGCTTGGTTTAACTGAAGAAATTAAACCAACCAGGATATGTCTTCAACTTGCTGATGGCTCCATTAAGTACCCATCAGGCGTGATTGAAGACATGATTGTCAAGGTTGGGCCATTCGCCTTTCCTACTGACTTTGTGGTGCTGGAAATGGAGGAGCACAAGAGTGCAACTCTCATTCTAGGAAGACCTTTCCTAGCAACTGGCCGAACCCTCATTGATGTCCAAAAAGGGGAAGTAACCTTGAGAGTCAATGAGGAGGAGTTCAAGTTAAATGTTGTCAAAGCAATGCAACATCCAGACACCCCAAATGACTGCATGAGTGTTGATATTATTGATTCTCTGGTAAGAGAGGTCAATATGGCTGAAAGTTTGGAATCAGAGCTAGAGAACATCTTTAAAGATGTTCAACCTGATTTGGAGGAGTCAGAGAAGATAATAGAACCTCTGAAAATTCCTCAAGAAGAGGAGAAACCTCCAAAACCCGAACTCAAACCATTACCACCTTCCCTAAAATATGCATTTCTGGGAGAAGGTGAAACCTTTCCTGTAATTATAAGCTCTACCTTAGAGCCACAGGAAGAGGAAGCACTAATTCAAGTGCTAAGGACACACAAGACAGCTCTTGGGTGGTCCATCAGTGATCTTAAGGGCATTAGCCCAGCCAGATGCATGCACAAAATCTTGCTGGAAGATGACGCCAAGCCAGTGGTTCAACCACAAAGGCGGCTGAATCCAGCTATGAAAGAAGTGGTGCAAAAAGAGGTCACTAAACTACTAGAGGCTGGGATTATTTATCCTATTTCTGACAGCCCCTGGGTGAGCCCTGTCCAAGTTGTTCCAAAAAAAGGAGGCATGACAGTGGTTCACAATGAAAAAAATGAACTGGTTCCTACAAGGACAGTTACAGGGTGGCGTATGTGCATTGATTACAGAAGGCTCAATATAGCCACCAGAAAGGATCATTTTCCTTTACCATTCATAGACCAGATGCTAGAAAGACTAGCAGGTCATGAATACTACTGCTTCCTGGATGGATATTCAGGTTATAATCAAATTGCAGTAGATCCCCAGGATCAAGAGAAAACGGCATTCACATGCCCATCTGGAGTATTTGCATACAGAAGGATGCCATTTGGCCTGTGCAATGCACCTGCAACCTTTCAGAGGTGCATGCTCTCAATTTTCTCTGATATGGTGGAAAAATTCCTGGAAGTCTTCATGGATGACTTTTCAGTATTTGGAGACTCATTCAGCTCCTGCCTAAACCATTTAGCACTTGTTCTGAAAAGATGCCAAGAGACTAATCTGGTTTTAAACTGGGAAAAATGCCACTTTATGGTGACTGAAGGAATTGTCCTTGGGCACAAAATTTCGAACAAGGGGATAGAGGTGGACCAAGCTAAGGTAGAAGTAATTGAAAAATTGCCACCACCTGCTAATGTTAAGGCAATCAGAAGCTTTCTGGGGCATGCAGGATTCTATAGGAGGTTTATAAAGGATTTTTCAAAAATCGCCAAACCTCTGAGCAACCTGCTAGCTGCTGACACGCCATTTATCTTTGATAAAGAGTGTCTGCAGGCATTTGAGACCCTGAAAGCTAAATTGGTCTCAGCACCAATCATCTCTGCACCAGACTGGACATTACCATTTGAATTAATGTGTGATGCCAGTGACCATGCCATTGGTGCAGTATTGGGACAAAGGCATGACAAGCTTCTGCACGTCATTTACTATGCCAGCCGTGTTTTAAATGACGCACAGAAGAATTACACAACCACAGAGAAAGAGCTACTTGCAGTGGTTTACGCCATTGACAAATTCAGATCCTATTTAGTAGGATCAAAAGTGATTGTGTATACAGATCATGCTGCTCTTAAATATCTACTCACAAAGCAGGATTCAAAACCCAGGCTCATCAGATGGGTGTTGCTTCTGCAAGAGTTTGATATAGAAATAAGAGACAGAAAAGGGACGGAGAATCAAGTAGCAGATCACCTGTCCCGAATAGAACCAGTAGAAGGGGCGTCCCTCCCTCTCACTGAGATTTCTGAAACTTTTCCGGATGAGCAACTCTTTGCCATCCAGGAAGTGCCATGGTTTGCAGACATTGCAAATTACAAGGCAGTGAGATTCATACCCAAAGAGTACAGTAGGGTGCAATCAAAGAAATTAATCACAGATGCAAAGTACTATCTTTGGGATGAACCATATCTCTTCAAGAGATGTGCAGACGGAGTAATCCGTAGATGTGTGCCTAAAGAGGAAGCACAGAAGATCCTTTGGCATTGCCATGGATCACAGTATGGAGGACACTTTGGAAGTGAGCGAACAGCCACAAGAGTCCTCCAAAGTGGCTTCTACTGGCCTACTCTCTATAAAGATTCCCGAGCATTTGTGCTTAATTGTGACAGTTGCCAAAGATCAAGCAACCTACCTCACAGTTATGCCATGCCTCAACAAGGAATCTTGGAGATTGAGTTGTTTGATGTATGGGGCATTGACTTCATGGGACCTTTCCCACCATCATACTCAAACACTTATATTCTGGTGGCAGTGGATTATGTATCCAAATGGGTGGAGGCTATTGCAACACCCACTAATGACACTAAAACAGTGTTGAAATTCCTCCAGAAACATATCTTCAGCAGATTTGGTGTCCCTAGAGTGTTAATCAGTGATGGGGGCACTCATTTCTGTAATAAACAGCTTTTCTCTGCTCTGGTACGTTATGGAGTCAACCACAGGGTAGCTACTCCATATCACCCACAAACTAATGGGCAAGCTGAAGTCTCAAATAGAGAACTCAAAAGAATCCTGGAACGGACTGTAATTAACCGTAGAAAGGATTGGGCAAGAAGCTTGGATGATGCTCTGTGGGCATACAGAACAACATTTAAGACCCCTATAGGGACCTCTCCATACCAGCTTGTGTATGGAAAGGCATGTCACTTGCCAGTGGAACTGGAACACAAGGCCTACTGGGCAACCAGATTCCTAAACCTTGATGCCAAGTTAGCTGGAGAAAAACGATTGCTCCAGTTAAATGAGCTAGAGGAATTTAGACTCAATGCTTTTGAGAATGCAAAAATCTACAAAGAGAAAGCAAAAAGATGGCATGATAAGAAATTGTCATCCAGAGTCTTTGAGCCGGGGCAGAAAGTTCTGCTATTTAATTCTAGGCTCAAATTATTCCCTGGGAAATTAAAATCCCGGTGGAGAGGTCCATATGTCATTACAAACGTATCACCATATGGATACATAGAGCTTCAGGATAATGACTCTAATAAAAAGTTCATTGTTAATGGACAAAGAGTCAAACATTATCTTGAAGGCAATTTTGAGCAAGAATGCTCAAAACTGAGACTTGATTAAAACTCAGTAATAGTCCAGCTAATGACATTAAAGAAGCGCTTGCTGGGAGGCAACCCAGCCAATCACAAAATTTAATTTTATTCGTATTTTTACAGGTATATGTCAAGGTATCTTCAAGGTAAAATAGCAATTGGTTGGATTCACAGAGTTATAAGGGAAATTGGAAGCTCACTGGCGTGAAAAAGCCAGTAAGAAGCATTTTGGGCGTTGAACGCCCAAAAGAAGCACCCACTGGGCGTTCAACGCCAGTAAGGGTAGCCTTCTGGGCGTTAAACGCCAGATTGTTAGCATCCTGGGCGTTCAGAAAAATGCCCAGTGACAAAGGACTTCCTGGCGTTCAACGCCAGAAAGAAGCATCAGCTGGGCGTTGAACGCCCAGGAGAAGCAGCATTTGGGCGTTAAACGCCCAAACCATGCAGCAGATGGGCGTTTAACGCCAGGATGGTGGGGAGGAGGTAAAATTCGTTTTTCTTTACAATTTTTCTAAATTTTTAAGTTTCAATTCATGATTTCTTGCATAAACACAAATCTTTTTTTTAATCCAATTCTTTTTTCAAATATTTTTTAATTTCTTCTCATATCTTTTTCAACTCATCTTATCTTTATTTGAAAATGCCTTTCCTTCTACTCCTCTCCTTTCCTTTCTTTTGCTTGAGGACAAGCAAACCTCTAAGTTTGGTGTGATTTGCCATGATCACTGAGCTAAAACTCATTAAGATCATGGCACCTAAGAGAACAGGAAGAGCAAGGGCGTGAACTTAAGGGAGCTGAAGCGTCAGAAATTAATTCTTGAAGGCACCCCACAGACTAGAGGAACATCCACTTCCCAAAATACAGGTTGTTAAGTTCTAATTCCAGCTTTAACTCTGTGATAGTATTATTATAGGATTCTACCTTAGAAATATATAGTAGTAGTAGTAATTAGTATGTCTATTTTGATTTTATTTCCAATTAAGCTATAATTTATTTTTCTCATCATCATCAGGCATGAATAAAGTAGTATAAATTTTTTTTAAGAATAAAGAAGTAATTTATATTTTTGAGTTCTTAGTAATAAAGACTATAATTAATTATATGTGGTGGCAATACTTTTTGTTCTCAGAATGAATGCTTGAACAGTGCATAAATTGTACTTTGAATTTGATGAATATTGGCTCCTGAAAGGATGAGGAACACGAAAAATATTGTTGATATGATCTGAAAAATCATGAAATTGATTCTTGAAGCAAGAAAAAGCAGTTAAAAAAAAAAAACAACAAGCCATGAGCACTAGCCAAGAAAAAAAAAAAAAGGATCCAAGGCTTTGAGCATCAATGGATAGGAGGGCCCAAGGAAATAAAATCCAGGCCTAAGCGGCTAAATCAAGTTGTCCCTAACCATGTGCTTGTGTCATGAAGGTTCAAGTTACAAGCTTGAGACTGAGTGGTTAAAGTCGTGATCCGAAGCAAAGGAGTGTGCTTAAGAGCTCTGGATATACCACTAATTGGGGACTCTAGCAAAGCTGAGTCACAATCTGAAAAGGTTCACCCAGTTATGTGTCTGTGGCATTTTTGTATCCGGTGGTAATACTGGAAAACAAAGTGCTTAGGGCCACAGCCAAGACTCATAAAATAACTGTGTTCAAGAATCAACATACTACACTAGGAGAGTCAATAATACTATCTGAATTCTGAGTTCCTAAGGATGCCAATCATTCTGAAATTTAAAAGATACAGGGAGATGCCAAAACTGTTCAGAAACAAAAAGCTACAAGCCCCGCTCATCTAATAAGAATCTGAGCTTCATTTAAAACTCTAAAATATTATTACTTCTTAATTTCTGTTAGAACCTATTTTATTCATCTAGTTGCTTGAGGACAAGCAACAGTTTAAGTTTGGTGTTGTGATGAGCGGATATTTTATACGCTTTTTGGGGGTAATTTCATGTAGATTTTAGTATGTTTCAGTTAGTTTTTAGTAAAATAATATTAGTTTTTAGGCAAAAATCATATTTCTGGACTTTACTATGAGTTTGTGTGTTTTTCTGTGATTTCAGGTATTTTCTGGCTGAAATTGAGAGAGTTGAGCAAAAATCTGACTTAGGCTGAAAAAGGACTGCTGATGCTGTTGGATCCTGACCTCCCTGCACTCGAAATGGATTTTCTGGAGCTACAGGAGTCCAATTGGCGCGCTCTCAACGGCGTTGGAAAGTAGACATCCAGGGCTTTCCAACAATATATAATAGTCCATATTTGCGCAAGGATAGACGACGTAACTTGGCGTTAAACGCCAAGTTCTTGCTGCTGTCTGGAGTTAAACGCCAGAAAAACGTCATGATCCGGAGTTGAACGCCCAAAACACGTCATAACCTGGAGTTTGACGCCAAGAAAGGTCTTTACACGTGGAAAGCTTTAGTCTCAGCCCCAGCACACACCAATTGGGCCCCAGAAGTGGATTTCTGCACCAATTATCTTAGTTTATTCATTTTCTGTAAACCTAGGTTACTAGTTTACTATTTAAACAACTTTTACAGACATTTTTTGTACCTAATGACATTTTCAGATCTGAATTACATACTTTGTGACGGCATGAGTCTCTAAACTCCATTGTTGGGGGTGAGGAGCTCTGCAGCGTCTCGATGATTTAATACAATTCCTTTGTTTTCCGTTCAAACACGCTTGTTCTTATCTAAGATGTTTATTCGCGCTTAATTGTGAAGAAGGTGATGATCCGTGACACTCATCACCTTCCTCAACCCATGAACGTGTGCCTGACAACCACCTCCGTTCTACATCAGATTGAATGAATGTCTCTTAGCTTCCCTAATCAGAATCTTCGTGGTATAAGCTGGATTGATGGCGGCATTCATGAGAATCCGGAAAGTCTAAACCTTGTCTGTGGTATTCCGAGTAGGATTCCGGGATTGAATGACTGTGACGTGCTTCAAACTCCTGAGGGCTGGGCGTTAGTGACAGACGCAAAAGAATCAATGGATTCTATTCCAACCTGATTGAGAACCGACAGATGATTAGTCGTGCTGTGACAGAGCATAGGAACGTTTTCACTGAGAGGATGGGAGGTAGCCACTAACAACGGTGACACCCTACATAGAGCTTGCCATGGAAGGAACTTGCGTGTGAGAAGAGGATTTCAAGGAAGAGTTGAAGTTCAAAGGACAAAGCATCTCCAAAACTCCAACATATTTCCCATTACTGCACAACAAGTAACGCTGTTATTCTCTATTATTTTAACTTATAATTTTAAGTAGTTTGTAGTTTGGCCTTTTACAAATAAATCCAAATAACTTCATTAGCCTCCTGACTAAGATTAATAAAATAACATTGATTGCTTCAAGCCAATAATCTCCGTGGGATCGACCCTTACTCACGTAAGGTATTACTTGGACGACCCAGTGCACTTGCTGGTTAGTTGAACGAAGTTGTGGACATACTAAAGATCAAAAGATAGAAATCACAATTTCGTCCACCATAAGCCAATCAAAATTTATAACTTAGTTAATTGTATTATCACTCTAGTATCAGATTCAAAGGAGTTCACGTCACCTTTGTAGCTATCTATGTTCCAAAGATGGAAATGCAAATGCAAATCAAAGAGCGAAATTTACCACATCCCCACAATCCCATCTTTTCCCTAAAATTTAGTCCAAATTCCAAATACTCCAGAAGCTAGAGCGACACATTGATGCCATAAATGCACTGTTTTTTCAATTCCATAGAACCAGGCAACCATCAATGAACCAAAATTGCTGCAAACGGAAGAGCTGGTGCGATTATGTACATTACATACTACATAAATAAAATTTTTGTTGGGATAGAGAAGAAGGGAAAAATGTGGATTTGAAGGGAAGGGTCCAGAAAAGGACAAGGACGGCAATTGCAAACCTTCAAAGTCTTGCTGCAACCAAGACAACTACGGGATGATAACGTAGCGACGGCGACATGAACCATCGACCACGAGCAGAGATGAGGCAACCACCGTCATGAGCGATGCTGGCAACTGCGGAACTGGGTGATGTAGAGAAGTAGGAATCTAGGATGAGGCTAGTCCAGCAGTGACATGAGGGTTCTATGAAATGCGACAAGGACCACAGCTTCTGATCCACCGAAAGTAGTTCGGCAATGGAGAAGGCGGGGGTGGATGGCTGCTTTCTTTTCTCTGATGTGGAGGTGAGACTGGGTTTAGGATTTCAGGGTCAGTGGGTTATTGATTTGAAAGAATTTGTTTTGTTAATTATTTATTAATGATTATTATTAATATTAATTGTTATACATATTAATATTAATATTGGTAAGAATTTTTTAATTTAATGTTAAAAAAGTGTATTAATATTAGAAAATTAATAATAAAATATAAAAATGATTGTTAAAAAATTTGCTAAAATTAGAATTTAATAAATAAAAAAATTATTGAAGAGTATATTAAGAAAAATAATTTACCAATTAAAAAAATATATATTTTCGTAAAAATACAATTTAGTGAATAAAAAAATAATTTGTTAAAACGTATTTGAATAAATAAACTGAATCTTATAAAATAGGTTGACATTCTAATTTATCTTTATATTTAATACAATAAAACAATATCATTAACAAAAATAACCACCACATAAAATAACATTAATAGAAAAACAAAACAAAAAAAATTTTCAAACTTAAAATACACCATAACTTATATTAATATCTGAATAATAAAAAAAAGTAACACCATATCAAAGTAGACTCATAAGATATAAGATATAGCAATCATTCAGGATGTTAATTAACACTATAATTAAAAATAAAAACAACATATTAATTTGACTGTTAACACAAAAAGAAAAAAGATAACCATATAGTTGACATTTGCTTACAGCAATTGTTCACATCTGATATCAAAAAGTACATAGGTTAACCAAGAAGTTCACATCCCTTACATATTTTGAATTTTAGACCATGAAAAATCTAGGGTCCAAAATAGAATACATATCCCAAAACTAACACAAGAAAGTCTCCAATCAGCTGAATAATTACTTTCTAATCACAGAAACCTAAATACATGATATTCTTTCGAAACCCTGCTAAATACACATAAATATCCGGATCTAAGTTTATGCATTTTCACAAAATCTTTTCATTTAGGACCAATTTTATACTCTCGTTTCCTACATTTACTTTTCAAGACATGCATTGCAAAGGTTTCAGCAATCTCTGAGTCCATAACAATAAACTTCCAATGTTCCGATCCTCCACTATTAAGTAGTAACCTAGCAAACTCATAGGGAATATACTGTGTAAAAAAGGAAAAGTTAGAAATAGTCTATAAAAAATAAAGTAACCAATAAGTATGAAACAATAATTATACAAACTTACAAATCGATCAGCTTTCACATCATACTTAGTCAACCTCTTGCTGTGATGTCCAGCAATATATCTATATATTTCAATGTTAATTTATAGGAAAAATATAAGGAAACTAAAAATGATAACAATGAAAAATGTAAGATAAGCTTATACTGAATATTGTAAAATGAAAATTGATTCGTGAAATCAATACACTTTGAATGTAACAAACTTATCAACCAATTAGGTTATATCAAGAGTGACAAAATAAATAACACATGTAACACCAATCTAATATTAAACCAGAAAAAAATCAACATACCCTTTTTTTTGTTATTGATCTCTTCTTGACAGTAGTTTCATTGGAATTGTTCTTCCCAATTCTTTGCACACCAGAACTACAAGTGTAATTAACAAAAAAAATTGAACAAATTAAAAAACAATGAAAAAATAGATAGACAATAGAAGAAGCAAATAATAACATTATATTACACAATGAATTATAGATATATTTTGAAATAAATATGTTAATAAATACAGTAATTGAAATACAAGATGTATAAAACTAACAATAATTAAGAATAAAAAAACTGTAAACTCTAACCTTTTTATATTCCCATGGATCCCATTATCTTCTATACCATATGCAACATCATCCAATCCATCAAAGTAATTCAACCCCAACTTATCTTGAATTACTTTTTACAAAGATATACCAATAATACCTTTAATATAGTAAGATGCATAAAAATTCATATAGATTAAATTATTTCGCTTATCCATAGGGGCCACAAAAAATATGCCATTTGTGACATACATTAAACCGATCTTGACCATGCTTTTGAAATTATAGAAAGCAAATAACTTGTCTATCTCATCTGAAGGTATCCAGATTTTTTTTCCTTGGTTTTTTATTTTAAGCTTGATACAATTATCACAGAGATCAATTAGGACAATTTCATGTTTCAGCTTGGCACCATATCTAGCAATTATTATATTTGAAACCAACACATCATCCTAAAAACAAAAAGAGATTTATCACATACATTAAATTTTTTATCATAAATTTTATTAATTCGGTTATATATAATTTATCTATTGATCAGATGGTTATTAAAAAAAGCCACAAAATTATATATTAATCTAAAGTTGTACCCATTTTTTGTATGCGCGAAATATAATTCTTGATTCTTTATCATTTCGCCAATGCTCTCTTGTGCCAAAGAAACGCCTAAATCAACTAAATTCAGTATGTTTACAACATATATAACAAGAAATCATTAATAGAAAACAAAAACAATATAATATCGACCTTTTGCGATCATTTCTACATGCAACAAGACTCATTGTAGGAAAATAGTGTGTAAAAAACCCGTTTCAGCTATCTGCAAACAGATACACAAAAAAAAGACTAAGAGTATTGCTTGAAAATATATAATCCTGTAGACTGGGAAGAATCAGAGAAGGGAAAAAAAATAATAATGCATGATAATAAAAAGAGTAACCAGGTATAAATCTTAAGATATTGCACAATCTTTAGTTACAAAGGTTTTGACTAATGAGCTGCCTAATAGTTTCAAATTAGTATCTTTTGTTCGTTGATAGAACATATTGTCAAGAAGGGTTATCATGAGAGATAATCAAGTACAATGTATTCTATAAAGTCATCGATATGGTCAACAATATAACTAAAGTGGCTCTAGAACCTTGAAACTTTCTCTTACCTTTAGGATGATTTTATTTAGTGTTAAAAATGTATTAAATTATTTGTTCAATATTTTTTCTTTTTGGATACAATATAGTAATACCAAATTAGTGAATTTCACACGGCCAATACAACCTTAGTGAAACAGAATTAATCAACTTGGTAAAAAAATTAATAAAGAAATATCTTTTTGTTATTATCTTTTGAACTCCTCTCATCTTATTATGTTACATTTTAGTATGTTACCTTAAATCTAGCTTGCTAATCAAGATGATTACTAAAATTAGCTCATATCCACATCTCACAACCTGGTAACAAAAAGCATAAAAAAAACTTAATAAGAATGAGATGTTGCACTCAACCAAGTATGAGACATGCCTTGTTTTGGAAATCAAATATTTCTTTCTTTCTTTTTAAATTGGGAGCAAAATTTTCTTTGAATGATAGATGCATGTCCAAATATATGATGATATCTTATATTGGTTCACATTAAGATTTAGCAACATGTCAGACCAATAGAAATGCTACTTTTAGGAAGAAAATAATCAGAATGGATACTTGAACTTAGCACATTCACATAAACTTATTAACTCAATATTTTTAGAACCCAAAACCTTACTTGATGAAATTACCGAAAGAAAAACTACCAAAAATAAAAATAAAAGCAAAAGAAAAAAGAGTGAATAAAAGATTGTGTTAGGAGTGCAATGGTTAGGGCAAAAGCTTAACTTGTTCTTCAGTTTTCAGACGATTTACCTCATCATCACGTCTCTTGTTAATTGGATGAAGTATATGGTCTCGATCTCTCAAGAGCCAAAGGAAAAGGACTATCCACCGAGAAACTGCCGGAGATTTGTCTGTTGAACAAATCAAAGGCGTCGGGAGACACTACAGATGACGATAGCTTTGTATGTTATAGGAGGATATGGGGTTTAACCCTGGAAAAGTTGGGTGGTGGGGTTTCTGGGTTAAGTGAGGTGAGACGCCAGAGAGAGATGACGGACGGTCACTGGGTTAGCTCTTGTGACTTTTTTTTTTTTTTGCGTGTAGGGGGAGAGGATAGAGTGACCTTTGGTTTTTTATATGTTGTTGGTGATTCGTTCTGATCTTGTTAAAGATGGGGAAAAAATTAATAGAAGATAAAAATAAAAATTATGTGGATAGTTTTTTTAAAATAAAGAAAACTAAAGAACTGTTATGAAAAATTAATTATTAGAAAAGACAACTAATTACACAATTATTAAGAAGGACTAAATTTTTTTTAATATTTATGATAGCTAAAAAAAGAACTAAATATTGAGAAAAATATATTATTATATAATTTTTTTATTTATTTCTAAGTTTTTTATATCAGTAAATTTTATTTCTCCCAAAGTTTAAGTAATTTTCACAATTTTTTCATTTTTTTGCTATTGATAATCAGAGGGAAAATGATGGAAAATCATAGAAAATAAATAAATAAATAAATAAATAATGAAAATGTTAGTTAATATTAAAAAGATTAACATAAAAATTATGAAAAATAACTAAAATATTAATTAAGAATATATTTATTTTTTATAAAAAATTTGGTCCTTCCTCTTAAATATGATTCATGCTAAAAGAAAAATTAATTATTGTTAATAATTTTGGTATTAATAGTCCATTTTAATGATTAAATCTTCCTAATAATCCTTTAAAGTAATTTTTCATTTTTTCTTATATCTACCGGATGAATAATTTTTATAACATAAAAAAAGGTAGACTTGATCTAGATGATAATTGTTTATATGTATTCTAGAATAAAGTTTCTAATTAATTCACAAACAAAAAAAAAAGAATTAAATATATGAATTATTTAATTAACCAAACAAAAGCAACATCCACTGTTAATGACTATCACAAAGAAAAAAAAATCAGCAACGCAGCAATTAATTTGAATAAATTGGTAACCATGAGGAAAGTGAACTCGTATTTACAGCACAAAAAAATCAAAAAAATTAACCTGGAAAAATAACAACTAACGTTAAGACTTAAACTAAAGAAGAAATGAAGAGGAGGCTCGATGATAACCTAAGTTGCAGAATTTTGTGATTTCTGGTATGTGCACACGGACACCTCTGCGGAAATTTCAACCTGTGCGCATGCACAGACCTGTGCGTCCGCACACGCAAAGGCAGACAGTCTGCTTGCTGCGCTAGCACTGCTTGTGCGCGTACACACCAATGAGAAATTGCAACCTGTGCACACGCACATGTTGGGAAGGCCAGTTTGTTGGAGGCGCTAGCACAGGTTGTGCGAGTGAACAAACATTAACAATTTTGACACCTGTGCGTACGCAAACCTCTATGCGTACGCACACTTTTGAAAACTCTTCTGGGCGTGCGCGCACATACCCCTGTGCGTACGCACATGCCCTGTTTCTCAAAATTTTACTTTGTTTTCAACTATTCTACCTTCCCTACAAGCTTCTATAACACCATTTTAGGACTCGTGGGTTTAGTTTTGGACATTTAAAACATGGGAAAGAACTTAATGGCTTTAGATGATATTATATAGGAAACTTAGAAAATGAAGGCCTAGGTTTCGGGTGTACTGAGGATGGCTCGATGGTATGTAATGAATAGTTGATGTATGAGATAGGAATTAAGGAACGATTGAGTTCGGAATAAAAATGTGATTTGACAGTGGTTGAGATGAGTCGAGGACTCGAATGTGTGATGAGGAATCGCTGATGTATTGAAAATGTTTTCTGAAAAACCACTGCACTATAGTTTTATATTGAGATTATGAGACACTATGCGCCCAGCAGGGACGGCGGTTGGATCCTGCCTGTCGAGGTAATGGCGGCAGCGTAAGGGCGGTGGTTCGTCCCGCTTGCATTGAGACATTAGGCCCGTGGCAAGAGTATTCTGCTCGCATCCCTTCGGATCAATAAAGCGTGCAGGCGAAAATTCTGGACAGTGATTCAAGCACTATATCTCGGGGGTTCTGGTGGACGAAATTTTGGAGATGCTTTGTCCTTTGAACTTCAACTCTTCCTTGAAATCCTCTTCTCACACGCAAGTTCCTTCCATGGCAAGCTCTATGTAGGGTGTCACCGTTGTCAGTGGCTACCTCCCATCCTCTCAGTGAAAACGTTCCTATGCTCTGTCACAGCACGGCTAATCATCTGTCGGTTCTCAATCAGGTTGGAATAGAATCCATTGATTCTTTTGCGTCTGTCACTAACGCCCAGCCCTCAGGAGTTTGAAGCACGTCACAGTCATTCAATCCCAGAATCCTACTCGGAATACCACAGACAAGGTTTAGACTTTCCGGATTCTCATGAATACCGCCATCAATCCAGCTTATACCACGAAGATTCTGATTAGGGAAGCTAAGAGACATTCATTCAATCTGATGTAGAACGGAGGTGGTTGTCAGGCACACGTTCATGGGTTGAGGAAGGTGATGAGTGTCACGGATCATCACCTTCTTCACAATTAAGCGCGAATAAACATCTTAGATAAGAACAAGCGTGTTTGAATGGAAAACAAAGGAATTGTATTAAATCATCGAGACGCTGCAGAGCTCCTCACCCCCAACAATGGAGTTTAGAGACTCATGCCGTCACAAAGTATGTAATTCAGATCTGAAAATGTCATTAGGTACAAAAAATGTCTGTAAAAGTTGTTTAAATAGTAAACTAGTAACCTAGGTTTACAGAAAATGAATAAACTAAGATAATTGGTGCAGAAATCCACTTCTGGGGCCCACTTGGTGTGTGTTGGGGCTGAGACTAAAGCTTTCCACGTGTAAATACCTTTCTTGGCGTCAAACTCCAGGTTATGACGTGTTTTGGGCGTTCAACTCCGGATCATGACGTTTTTTTGGCGTTTAACTCCAGACAGCAGCATGAACTTGGCGTTTAACGCCAAGTTACGTCGTCTATCCTTGCGCAAAATATGGACTATTATATATTGCTGGAAAGCCCTGGATGTCTACTTTCCAACGCCGTTGAGAGCGCGCCAATTGGACTCCTGTAGCTCCAGAAAATCCATTTCGAGTGCAGGGAGGTCAGGATCCAACAGCATCAGCAGTCCTTTTTCAGCCTAAGTCAGATTTTTGCTCAACTCCCTCAATTTCCACCAGAAAATACCTGAAATCACAGAAAAACACACAAACTCATAGTAAAGTCCAGAAATATGATTTTTGCCTAAAAACTAATATTATTTTACTAAAAACTAACTGAAACATGCTAAAATCTACATGAAATTACCCCCAAAAAGCGTATAAAATATCCGCTCATCACAACACCAAACTTAAACTGTTGCTTGTCCTCAAGCAACTAGATGAATAAAATAGGTTCTAACAGAAATTAAGAAGTAATAATATTTTAGAGTTTTAAATGAAGCTCAGATTCTTATTAGATGAGCGGGGCTTGTAGCTTTTTGTTTCTGAACAGTTTTGGCATCTCCCTGTATCTTCTAAATTTCAGAATGATTGGCATCCTTAGGAACTCAGAATTCAGATAGTGTTATTGACTCTCCTAGTGTAGTATGTTGATTCTTGAACACAGTTATTTTATGAGTCTTGGCTGTGGCCCTAAGCACTTTGTTTTCCAGTATTACCACCGGATACAAAAATGCCACAGACACATAACTGGGTGAACCTTTTCAGATTGTGACTCAGCTTTGCTAGAGTCCCCAATTAGTGGTGTCCAGAGCTCTTAAGCACACTCCTTTGCTTCAGATCACGACTTTAACCACTCAGTCTCAAGCTTGTAACTTGAACCTGCATGCCACAAGCACATGGTTAGGGACAGCTTGGTTTAGCCGCTTAGGCCTGGATTTTAATTCCTTGGGCCCTCCTATCCATTGATGCTCAAAGCCTTGGATCCTTTTTACTCTTGCCTAGTACTCATGGCTTGTGAATATTGTGTAAAATTTTTTTTTTTGAACTACTTTTTCTTGCTTCAAGAATCAATTTCATGATTTTTCAGATCATCAATAATATTTTTCATGTTCCTCATCCTTTCAAGAGCCAATATTCATCAAATTCAAAGTACATATTATGCACTGTTCAAGCATTCATTCAGAGAACAAAAAGTATTGCCACCACATATAATTAATTATAGTCTTTATTACTAAGAACTCATAAATATAGATTACTTCTTTATTCTAAAAAAATTCTACTACTTTATTCATGCCTGATGATGATGAGAAAAATAAATTATAGCTTAATTGGAAATAAAATCAAAATAGACATACTAATTACTACTAAATATCTCCTAAGGTGAAAATTAAAAAAAACTATCACTAAATTAAAGCAGGAAAATTGGAACTCAGCAACCTTTTGTTTTGAGGAGGGGATGTTCCTCTAATCTCTGGGGTGTTGTTCAAGGATTAATTTTTGGCGCTTCAGCTCCCTCAGATCACGCCCTTGCTCCTCCTGTTCCTTGAGCAGTTTGCAGATCATGCTACTTTGATTATTCTGTTCTTCCTTTATTTGATCCATAGCTTCTTGCAATCTGGAAATAGAAGCCTCAAGATGTTCCCAATATTCGAATTGGGGCAGTTCTGGGAGGGCCTCTTGTGCTCTCCTCTTGGTTGAATCATCTTGTTGCTGTTGTCTGACCATTGATATTCCAGTAATGGGCTTTTCAATTAGGATATACTCAGTTATTCCCATCTTTACTCCAGCATCTTTGCAGAGCATAGAGATTAAGCTTGGATAGGCCAATCTGGCATCCTTAGAGTTCCTGTTTGCTACTTTGTATAGCTCACATGAGATCAGCTGATGGACTTCTACCTCTTTTCCCAACATGATGCAGTGAATCATGACAGCTCTTTTGATGGTTACTTCAGAACGGTTGCTGGTGGGCAATATGGAACGCCCAATGAAATCCAGCCAGCCTCTGGCTACTGGTTTTAGATCCTCCCTTTTTAGTTGAACTGGGACGCCAGTCGTGCTGGTAGTCCACTTGGCTCCAGGGATGCATATATCCTCCAGAATCTTGTCCAACCCTTTATTGACCCTCATCATTCTCCTATTAAAGGAGTCTGGGTCATCTTTCAGTTGAGGAATCTTGAATATCTCCCTGATCTTGTCAGAATTAGTATGAATGATCTTTCCTCTGACTAAGGTCTGATGGTCAAAGAGAGCAGCTCCAATTAGTCTTTGCCTGTCTGTCTGCCATAGATTAGCATAGAACTCTTGAACCATGTTTCTTCCCACTTTTGTTTCAGGATTGGCCAGAATTTCCCAATGCCTGTTTCGGATTTGCTCTTGGATCTCCGGATATTCATCTTCTTTCAGATCAAATCTGACTTCCGGGATCACTGATCTGTGACTCATTATCTTGTAGTAATGGTCTGCATGTTCTTTAGTTAAGAACTTCCCTTGATTCTAAAGTGGCTTTGGAGTACTTTCTTTCTTGCCTTTTGGGTTGGGTTGTTTCCCTTTAGGAGCCATGATCAAGAGACACAATAGTTTTTGTGATCACGGGTAGAACACACCAAACTTAGAGCTTTGCTTGTCCTCAAGCAAAAAGAGAAGAAAGAAGAGGGATAGGAGGAGAGCAGTGTGGAATGGTGATGATGAGGAGGGCGCCGAACACAAGATATAGGGAGGGGGGTGGGAAATTTTCGAAAAATAAGAAAGAGATAAGATAGGAGATATGATTTTAAAAGATATGATCAGAAAAAGATATAATTTTTAAAAGAGAAAGATATAAATAACAATTTAAAAGATCAAATTTGAAATTTACTTTTGAAAAAGATTTTTAAAAAATAATTAAGTTTTGAAAACAAATTTGAAAGGATGTTGGATTGGATTTGAAAGCCATTTGTTCTTTTGGGTTAAGATATATCTAAAACATTTGTAACATTGGATTTTAGAAATTAGGATCAAAACTTTTGGAATTGAAAATAATAATTTGGAATATGTTTATGCAAGAAATCATGAATTGAAACATAAAAATTTCGAAAAAATATGAAGAAAAACGAAATTGTACCTCCTCCCACCATCCTGGCGTTAAACGCCCACATGGTGCATGGTTTGGGCGTTTAACGCCCACATGTTGCTTCTCCTGGGCGTTCAACGCCCAAGTGATGCTTCTTTCTGGCGTTGAACGCCAGGAAGTCCTTCTTTACTGGGCGTTTTTCTAAACGCCCAGAATGCTAGCAGATTGGCGTTAAACGCCCAGAAGGTGCATCTTTCTGGCGTTTAACGCCCAGAAGATGCTCCTTTCTGGCGTTTAACGCCCAGATAGCTACCCTTACTGGCGTTAAACGCCCAGTGGGTGCTTCTTTTGGGCGTTTAACGCCCACAGTATTTCTTACTGGCTTTTTCACGCCAGTGAGCTTCCAAATTTCCCTGTAACTCTGTTACTTCAACCAATTGCTAATTCACCTTTGAATATACTTGGACTTAAACCTGTAAAGAAAAGAAAATTTATTTAATTAGTAAATAAACTTTGTAAATGGCTGGGTTGCCTCCCAGCAAGCGCTTCTTTAATGTCTTTAGCTGGACTGTCACTGATCTTCAATGTAATCTCAGTCTTGAGCATTCTTGCTCGAAATTATCTTCAAGATAGTGTTTAACTCTTTGTCCATTTACAATGAATTTTTTGTTAGAGTCACTATCCTGAAGTTCTATGTATCCATATGGTGATACACTTGTGATTACATATGGACCTCTCCACCGGGATTTTAACTTCCCGGGGAATAATCTGAGCCTAGAGTTGAATAGCAGAACTTTCTGTCCTGGTTTAAAGACTCTGGATGACAATTTCTTATCATGCCATCTTTTTGCTTTTTCCTTGTAAATTTTTGCATTTTCAAAAGCATTGAGTCTAAATTCCTCTAGCTCATTTAACTGGAGCAATCGTTTTTCTCCAGCCAACTTGGCATCAAGGTTTAGGAATCTGGTTGCCCAGTAGGCCTTGTGTTCCAGTTCCACTGGCAAGTGACATGCCTTTCCATACACAAGCTGGTATGGAGAGGTCCCTATAGGGGTCTTAAATGCTGTTCTGTATGCCCACAGAGCATCATCCAAGCTTCTTGCCCAATCCTTTCTACGGTTAATTACAGTCCGTTCCAGGATTCTTTTAAGTTCTCTATTTGAGACTTCAGCCTGCCCATTAGTTTGTGGGTGATATGGAGTAGCCACCCTGTGGTTGACTCCATAACGTACTAGAGCAGAGTAGAGCTGTTTATTACAGAAATGAGTGCCCCCATCACTGATTAACACTCTAGAGATACCAAATCTGCTGAAGATATATTTCTGGAGGAATTTTAACACTGTTTTAGTGTCATTAGTGGGTGTTGCAATAGCCTCCACCCATTTGGATACATAATCCACTGCCACCAGAATATAGGTGTTTGAGTATGATGGTGGGAAAGGTCCCATGAAGTCAATGCCCCATACATCAAACAACTCAATCTCCAAGATTCCTTGTTGAGGCATGGCATAACTGTGAGGCAGGTTACCTGATCTTTGGCAACTATCACAGTTAAGCACAAATGCTCGGGAGTCTTTATAGAGAGTAGGCCAGTAGAAGCCACTTTGGAGGACTCTTGTGGCTGTTCGTTCACTTCCAAAATGTCCTCCATACTGTGATCCATGGCAATGCCAAAGGATCTTCTGTGCTTCTTCTTTAGGCACACATCTACGGATTACTCCGTCTGCACATCTCTTAAAGAGATATGGTTCATCCCAAAGATAATACTTTGCATCTGTGATTAATTTCTTTGATTGCACCTTACTGTACTCTTTGGGTATGAATCTTACTGCCTTGTAGTTTGCAATGTCTGCAAACCATGGCACTTTCTGGACGGCCAGCAGTTGCTCATCCGGAAAGGTTTCAGAAATTTCAGTGAGAGGGAGGGACGCCCCTTCCACTGGTTCTATTCGGGACAGGTGATTTGCTACTTGATTTTCTGTCCCTTTTCTGTCTCTTATTTCTATATCAAACTCTTGCAGAAGCAGCACCCATCTGATGAGTCTGGGTTTTGAATCCTGCTTTGTGAGTAGATATTTAAGAGCAGCATGATCAGTGTACACAATCACTTTTGATCCTACTAAGTAGGACCTGAATTTGTCAATGGCGTAAACCACTGCAAGTAGCTCTTTTTCTGTGGTTGTATAATTCTTCTGTGCATCATTTAGCACACGGCTTGCATAGTAAATGACGTGCAGAAGCTTGTCATGCCTTTGTCCCAACACTGCACCAATGGCATGGTCACTGGCATCACACATCAGTTCAAATGGTAATGTCCAGTCTGGTGCAGAGATGATTGGTGCTGTAACTAATTTAGCTTTCAGAGTCTCAAATGCCTGCAGACATTCTTCATCAAAGATAAATGGCGTGTCTGCAGCTAGCAGGTTGCTCAGAGGTTTGGCGATTTTTGAAAAATCCTTTATAAACCTCCTATAGAACCCTGCATGTCCCAGAAAGCTTCTGATTACCTTAACATTAGCAGGTGGTGGTAATTTTTCAATTACTTCTACCTTAGCTTGGTCCACCTCTATCCCCTTGTTCGAAATTTTGTGCCCAAGGACAATTCCTTCAGTCACCATAAAGTGACATTTTTCCCAGTTTAAAACCAGATTAGTCTCTTGGCATCTTTTCAGAACAAGTGCTAAATGGTTTAGGCAGGAGCTGAATGAGTCTCCAAATACTGAAAAGTCATCCATGAAGACTTCTAGGAATTTTTCCACCATATCAGAGAAAATTGAGAGCATGCACCTCTGAAAGGTTGCAGGTGCATTGCACAGGCCAAATGGCATCCTTCTGTATGCAAATACTCCAGATGGGCATGTGAATGCCGTTTTCTCTTGATCCTGGGGATCTACTGCAATTTGATTATAACCTGAATATCCATCTAGGAAGCAGTAGTATTCATAACCTGCTAGTCTTTCTAGCATCTGGTCTATGAATGGTAAAGGAAAATGATCCTTTCTGGTGGCTGTATTGAGCCTTCTGTAATCAATGCACATACGCCACCCTGTAACTGTCCTTGTAGGAACCAGTTCATTTTTTTCGTTGTGAACTACTGTCATGCCTCCTTTTTTTGGAACAACTTGGACAGGGCTCACCCAGGGGCTGTCAGAAATAGGATAAATAATCCCAGCCTCTAGTAGTTTAGTGACCTCTTTTTGCACCACTTCTTTCATATCTGGATTCAGCCGCCTTTGTGGTTGAACCACTGGCTTGGCGTCATCTTCCAGCAAGATTTTGTGCATGCATCTGGCTGGGCTAATGCCTTTAAGATCACTGATGGACCACCCAAGAGCTGTCTTGTGTGTCCTTAGCACTTGAATTAGTGCTTCCTCTTCCTGTGGCTCTAAGGTAGAGCTTATGATTACAGGAAATGTGTCACCATCTCCCAGAAATGCATATTTCAGGGATGGTGGTAATGGTTTGAGTTCGGGTTTTGGAGGTTTCTCCTCTTCTTGAGGGACTTTCAGAGGTTCTATTATCTTCTCTGATTCCTCCAAATCAGGCTGAACATCTTTAAAGATGTCCTCCAGCTCTGATTCGAGACACTCAGCCATATTGACCTCTCTTACCAGAGAGTCAATAATATCAACACTCATGCAGTCATTTGGGGTGTCTGGATGTTGCATGGCTTTAACAACATTCAACTTGAACTCCTCCTCATTGACTCTCAAGGTCACTTCCCCTTTTTGGACATCAATGAGGGTTCGGCCAGTTGCTAGGAAAGGTCTTCCTAGAATGAGAGTTGCACTCTTGTGCTCCTCCATTTCCAGCACCACAAAGTCAGTAGGAAAGGCAAATGGCCCAACCTTGACAATCATGTCTTCAATCACGCCTGATGGGTATTTAATGGAGCCATCAGCAAGTTGAAGACATATCCTGGTTGGTTTGATTTCTTCAGTCAAACCAAGCTTTCTGATAGTAGATGCAGGTATTAGGTTGATACTTGCCCCAAGATCACATAAAGCTTGCTTGGTACAAGTATCCTCTAATGTGCATGGTATCATAAAGCTCCCAGGATCTTTAAGCTTCTCAGGTAAGCTTTTCAGAATGACTGCACTGCATTCTTCAGTGAGGTAAACTTTTTCAGTTTCCCTCCAATCCTTCTTATGACTTAAGATCTCTTTCATGAACTTAGCATACGAAGGTATTTGCTCAAGTGCTTCTGCAAACGGAATCTTTATTTCAAGAGTCCTGAGATAGTCTGCAAAGCGGGCAAATTGCTTATCCTGTTCTGCTTGGCGGAGTTTTTGAGGATAAGGCATTTTGGCTTTGTATTCCTCAACCTTAGTTGCTGCAGGTTTATTACCTACAGAAGTGGGTTGGGAAGCCTTTTTAGAAGGATTGTTATCAGCACTTGTATGTGACTGATCACCCACTGGCGTTTGAATACCAGGGGTGAAAGCTGGGGTGGCGTTAAACGCCACCTCCTTGCTAGTTACTGGCGTTTGAACGCCAGAACCATGTTCCTTTTGGGCGTTCAACGCCAGATCCATGCTTGTTTCTGGCGTTGAACGCCAGGAATGAGCATGGTCTGGGCGTTCAGCGCCAGCTTTATCCCTTTCTGGGCTCTGCCTGTCCTCAGAGGGATTTTGAGTAGCTATTTGTTCATTTCCTGTCTTCTTGCTGCTTTGAAGTGAGGTATTTAATGTTTTCCCACTTCTTAATTGAACTGCTTGGCATTCATCTGCTATTTGTTTTGACAGTTGCTTTTCTGTCTGTTTTAATTGCACTTCCATGTTCCTGTTAGCCATTCTTGTTTCCTGTAATATTTCCTTGAATTCGGCTAGCTGCTGAGTTAGAAAGTCTAATTGCTGATTAAATTCGTTAGCCTGATCCACCGGACTGAGTTCTGCAGTTATTGTTTTAGCTTCTTCTTTCATGGAAGATTCACTGCTTAGGTACAGATGCTGATTTCTGGCAACTGTATCAATAAGCTCTTGAGCTTCTTCAATTGTTTTTCTCATGTGTATAGATCCACCAGTTGAGTGGTCTAGAGAAATCTGAGCTTTTTCTGTAAGCCCATAGTAGTAGATGTCTAATTGCACCCATTCTGAAAACATTTCAGAGGGGCATTTTCTTAGCATCTCTCTGTACCTCTCCCAAGCATCATAAAGGGATTCATTATCTCCTTGTTTGAAGCCTTGGATGTTTAGCCTTAGCTGTGTCATCCGTTTGGGAGGGAAATAGTGATTCAGGAATTTTTCTGACAGCTGTTTCCATGTTTTTATGCTGTTCTTAGGCTGGTTATTTAACCACCTCTTAGCTTGATCTTTTACAGCAAATGGAAACAGTAGTAATCTGTAGACATCCTGATCCACTTCCTTATCATGTACTGTATCAGCAATTTGCAGAAATTGTGCCAGAAACTCTGTAGGTTCTTCATGTGGAAGACCAGAATACTGGCAGTTTTGCTGCACCATGATAATGAGCTGAGGATTCAGCTCAAAGCTACTAACTCCAATGGAGGGTATACAGATACTACTCCCATATGAAGCAGTAGTGGGGTTAGCATATGACCCCAGAGTCCTCTTGGACTGTCCATTCATACTTACTTCCATAATGGAATACAAGTTGAGAATTTATATGTTGAGAATTATTTATTTTATAATAGTGGAATAAAAAAAATGGAATATATAAAAAAAATATATTTTGAAAATATTTTGTGAAAATTTTTCGAAAAATTTGAAATTGAAAATTGAAGTTTATATTAAAAATTTCGAAAAAGTAGTTTTTAAAAATAGTTGGAAAATAAATTTTTTTTTTGAATTTTGAATTTTATGATGAAAGAGAAAAACACACAAAAGACACAAGACTTAAAATTTTTAGATCTAATGCTCCTTATTTTCGAAAATTTTTGGAGGGAAAACACCAAGGAACACCAAACTTAAAAATTTTAAGATCAAAACACAATAAAAACTCAAGAACACTTTGAAGATTCACAAGAACACCAAGAACAAAAGAAAGAACACCAAACTTAAAACTTTTAGAACACCAAAATAAATTTTCGAAAATTATAAAAAGATTAACAATAAAACACCAAACTTAGAGTTTGGCACAGGATTAAATCAAGAAAAATTATTTTTGAAAAAGATTTTCAAAAGTATTGGTGTTCCCTTATCAAGAATATGACCCTTCTATTCTAGCCAAATGGGTAGCAAATATAACAATTGTTTTGAAAAAGCACAAGAAACACAAGAAAAGACTCAGAACAAGAAAAATTAAAGATCAAACAAGAAAAATAGACAAGAACAACTTGAAGATTAAGGAAAACAAAGGACACTCACACGAAAAATTCAAAGAAAAATATAAAAGACGCAATTAACACCAAACTTAGAACAAGACACTAAACTCACGAAAATTTAACAATTAATTAAGAAAAATAATATTTTTGAAAAGAAATTTTTGAAAAGAAACTATCCTATCAAAATTTAATGACTCTGTAACAACAAAAATAAATTATTCCTAATCTAAGAAATAAAATAAGCCTTCAATTGTTCAAACTCAATAATCCCCGGCAACGGCGCCAAAAACTTGGTGGACGAAATTGTGATTTCTATCTTTTGATCTTTAGTATGTCCACAACTTCGTTCAACTAACCAGCAAGTGCACTGGGTCGTCCAAGTAATACCTTACGTGAGTAAGGGTCGATCCCACGGAGATTATTGGCTTGAAGCAATCAATGTTATTTTGTTAATCTTAGTCAGGAGGCTAATGAAGTTATTTGGATTTATTTGTAAAAGGCCAAACTACAAACTACTTAAAATTGTAAGTTAAAATAATAGAGAATAACAGCGTTACTTGTTGTGCAGTAATGGGAAATACGTTGGAGTTTTGGAGATGCTTTGTCCTTTGAACTTCAACTCTTCCTTGAAATCCTCTTCTCACACGCAAGTTCCTTCCATGGCAAGCTCTATGTAGGGTGTCACCGTTGTCAGTGGCTACCTCCCATCCTCTCAGTGAAAACGTTCCTATGCTCTGTCACAGCACGGCTAATCATCTGTCGGTTCTCAATCAGGTTGGAATAGAATCCATTGATTCTTTTGCGTCTGTCACTAACGCCCAGCCCTCAGGAGTTTGAAGCACGTCACAGTCATTCAATCCCGGAATCCTACTCGGAATACCACAGACAAGGTTTAGACTTTCCGGATTCTCATGAATGCCGCCATCAATCCAGCTTATACCACGAAGATTCTGATTAGGGAAGCTAAGAGACATTCATTCAATCTGATGTAGAACGGAGGTGGTTGTCAGGCACACGTTCATGGGTTGAGGAAGGTGATGAGTGTCATGGATCATCACCTTCTTCACAATTAAGCGCGAATAAACATCTTAGATAAGAACAAGCGTGTTTGAATGGAAAACAAAGGAATTGTATTAAATCATCGAGACGCTGCAGAGCTCCTCACCCCCAACAATGGAGTTTAGAGACTCATGCCGTCACAAAGTATGTAATTCAGATCTGAAAATGTCATTAGGTACAAAAAATGTCTGTAAAAGTTGTTTAAATAGTAAACTAGTAACCTAGGTTTACAGAAAATGAATAAACTAAGATAATTGGTGCAGAAATCCACTTCTGGGGCCCACTTGGTGTGTGTTGGGGCTGAGACTAAAGCTTTCCACGTGTAAAGACCTTTCTTGGCGTCAAACTCCAGGTTATGACGTGTTTTGGGCGTTCAACTCCGGATCATGACGTTTTTCTGGCGTTTAACTCCAGACAGCAGCATGAACTTGGCGTTTAACGCCAAGTTACGTCGTCTATCCTTGCGCAAAATATGGACTATTATATATTGCTGGAAAGCCCTGGATGTCTACTTTCCAACGCCGTTGAGAGCGCGCCAATTGGACTCCTGTAGCTCCAGAAAATCCATTTCGAGTGCAGGGAGGTCAGGATCCAACAGCATCAGAGTCCTTTTTCATCCTAAGTCAGATTTTTGCTCAACTCCCTCAATTTCAGCCAGAAAATACCTGAAATCACAAAAAAACACACAAACTCATAGTAAAGTCCAGAAATATGATTTTTGCCTAAAAACTAATATTATTTTACTAAAAACTAACTGAAACATGCTAAAATCTACATGAAATTACCCCCAAAAAGCGTATAAAATATACGCTTTTTGGCATTGTTTTTAGGTAGTTTTTAGTAGGATCTAGCTACTTTTAGGGATTTTTTCATTCGTTTTTATGCTAAATTCACATTTCTGGACTATACTATGAGTTTGTGTGTTTTTCTGTGATTTCAGGTAATTTCTGGCTAAAATTGAGGGACCTGAGCAAAAGTCTGATAAAAGACTGACAAAGGACTGCTGATGCTGTTGGATTCTGACCTTCCTGCACTCAAAATAGATTTTCCGAAGCTACAGAACTTCAAATGGCATGCTCTTAAAAACGTTGGAAAGTAGACATCCAGAGCTTTCCAGCAATATATAATAGTTCATACTTTATCCGTGATTAGATGACGTAAACTGGCACTCAACGCCAGTTCCATGCTGCATTCTGGAGTCAAACGCCAGAAACACGTGACGAACCAGTGTTGAACGCCAAAAACACGTTACAACTTGCTGTTCAACTCCAAAAGAAGCCTCTGCACGTGTAAAGCTCAAGCTCATCCCAAGCACACACCAAGTGGGCCCCGGAAGTGGATTTCTGCATCAATTACTTACTT
Organism: Arachis stenosperma; assembly: GCF_014773155.1. Lineage (NCBI taxonomy): Eukaryota > Viridiplantae > Streptophyta > Magnoliopsida > Fabales > Fabaceae > Arachis > Arachis stenosperma. The sequence continues at coordinate 40,508,601 of NC_080383.1, read as the reverse complement.
ATGTAAACCCTAGTAGCTAGTCTAGTATAAATAGGACTTTTTACTTTGTATTCAAAAGTCTTTTGACCAGTCTTTTGATTGATCTTTAATCAGTGTATGCAATTTCAGACCTTCATGGGGGCTGGCCATTTGGCCATGCCTGGACCACTTTCACTTATGTATTTTCAATGGTGGAGTTTCTACACACCATAGATTAAGGGTGTGGAGCTCTGCTGTACCTCGAGTTTTAATGCAATTACTACTATTTTCTATTCAATTCAGCTATCCCTTTTCTAAGATATTCGTTGCACTTCAACATGATGAATGTGATGATCCGTGACACTCATCATCATTCTTACCTATGAACGCGTGACTGAAAACCACTTCCGTTCTACCTTAGACCGGGCGCATATCTCTTGGATTCCTTAATCAGAATCTTCGTGGTATAAGCTAGATTGATGGTGGCATTCTTGAGAATCCAGAAAATCTAAACCTTGTCTGTGGTATTTCGAGTAGGATTCAGGGATTGAATGACTGTGATGAGCTTCAAACTCGCGATTGTTGGGTGTGATGACAAACGCAAAAGAATCAAGGGATTCTATTCCAACATGATCGAGAACCGACAGATAATTAGCCGTGCCGTGATAGAGCATTTGGACCTTTTTCACTGAGAGGATGGGATGTAGCCATTGACAACGGTGATGCCCTACATACAGCTTGCCATGGAAAGGAATAAGAAGGATTGAAGGAAGACAGTAGGAAAGTAGAGATCCAACAGGGACAAGCACCTCCACACACTAATCTGAAATTCCCACCATTGAATTATATGAGTAACTCTATCTTTATTTTCTGTTTTATTTATTATTCGAAAACTCCATAACATTTACTATCCGCCTAACTAAGATTTACAGGATGACCATAGCTTGCTTCATACCAACAATCTCCGTGGGATCGACCCTTACTCACGTAAGGTATTACTTGGACAACCCAGTGCACTTGCTGGTTAGTTGTGCGGAGTTGTGACTAAGTGTGATTCACGTTTGAGAGCGCTACCAAGTTTTTGGCGCCATTGTTGATGATCACAATTTGTGCATCAAGTTTTTGGCGCCGTTGCCGGGATTGTTCGAGTTTGGACAATTGACAGTTCATCTTGTTGCTCAGATTAGGTAATTTTCTTTTTATTTTCTTTTCAAAATGTTTTCAAAAATATTTTTCAAAATTTTCCCTTTGTTTTCGAAAATTATTCCAAATTTTTTAAGAATGAATTCTCGAGTTTCATAGTAACATGTTGAAGCCTAACTGGCTATAAAGCCATATCCAAATCCTTTTGGATTGAGGCTTCCACTTGTCAACATAACGGGTATTTATATGGAGTTGGATGAAATATCAGCTGTTGCATGCCTGATTTATATCTTCTAAAGCTGGTTGGCTATTAAGCCATGCCCAACTCTTGGATTGGAGCTTTAGACTAACATTGAAAGATTCCTGGAATTCTTATTAAAATTTTTGAATCTCTTAATTTCTTTTCCTATATGTTCTTTTCGAAAAAAATAAAAGAAAATACAAAAAAATCATAAAATCATAAAAAACCAAAAATATTTTGTGATTCTTGTTTGAGTCTTGGGTCATGTTTTAAGTTTGGTGTCAATTGCATGCTTTAAAAATATTTCTTGCATTTTTCGAAAATTCATGCATTCATAGTGTTCTTCATGATCTTCAAGTTGTTCTTGGTAAGTCTTCTTGTTTGATCTTGATGTTTTCTTATTTTGTGTCTTTTATTATTTTTCATATGCATTGATGAGCGGATAATTTGTATACTTTTTGGCATTGTTTTTAGTATGTTTTTGATATCTTTTAGTTAGATTTTAGTACATTTTTATTAGTTTTTATTTAAAATTCACTTTTCTGGACTTTACTATGAGTTTGTGTGTTTTTCTGTGATTTCAGGTATTTTCTGGCTGAAATTGAGGGACCTGAGCAAAAATCTGATTCAGAGACCAAAAAGGACTGCAGATGCTGTTGGATTCTGACCTCCCTGCACTCGAAGTGGATTTTCTGGAGCTACAGAAGCCCAATTGGCGCGCTCTCAACGGCGTTGGAAAGTAGACATCCAGGGCTTTCCAGCAATATATAATAGTCCATACTTTGTCCAAGATTTGATGGCCCAAACCCGCGAAGCAATCCGGCCTCAGGAATTCCAGCGTTAAACGCCGGAACAGGAATAAAAGTTGGAGTTAAACGCCCAAACTGGCATGGGAGCTGGCGTTTAACTCCAGAAAAGGTCTCTACACGAATTTCCTTGATTGCTCAGCCCAAGCACACACCAAGTGGGCCCGGAAGTGGATTTTTATGTCATTTACTCATTTCTGTACACCTTAGGTTACTAGTTTACTATTAATAGGACCTTTACTATTGTATTAGTAGACTTGGGTAGCTATCTTCACTTTTATGCTATCTTAGATCTTTGGGAGGCTGGCCATTCGGCCATGCCTGGACCTTATGCTTATGTATTTTCAACGGTGGAGTTTCTACACACCATAGATTAAGGGTGTGAAGCTCTGCTGTACCTCGAGTATTAATGCAATTACTATTGTTCTTCTATTCAACTCCGCTTGTTCTTTATCTAAGATATCACTCGTTCTTCAACCTATGAACAAGGTGACTGACAACCATTCTTGTTCTACAAGCATTCGAGGCTTTAGTGAATATCTCTTGGATTCCGATTGCACGATGCATGGTTGATCGCCTGACAACCGAGTGCTCGCCTGACAAACGAGCCAGCCATTCCGTGAGATCAGAGTCTTCGTGGTATAGGCAAGAACTGATGGCAGCATTCAAGAGAATCCGGAAGGTCTAACCTTGTCTGTGGTGTTCTGAGTAGGATTCAATGATTGAATGACTGTGACGTGCTTCAAACCCTGAGGGCGGGGCGTTAGTGATAACGCAAAAGAATCACTGGATTCTATTCCGGCCTGATTGAGAACCGACAGATGAATTCCGCTATGCCGTGACAGGACATATGCAATCGCTTTCACTGAGAGGATGGGAGGTAGCTGCTGACAACAGTGAGACCCTACACGAGTTTGCCATGGAAAGGAGTAAGAAGGATTGGATGAAGGCAGTAGGAAAGCAGAGAGACGGAAGGGAAGGCATCTTCATACACTTGTCTGAAGCTCTTACACCAATGATATACATAAGTATCACTATCTTTATCTTGCATGTTATTTTCGTTCATCATCATCATATACATTTGAGTTTGCCTAACTAAGATTTACAAGATGACCATAGCTTGCTTCAATACTAACAATCTCCGTGGGATCGACCCTTACTCACGTAAGGTTTATTACTTGGACGACCCAGTGCACTTGCTGGTTAGTTGTGCGAAGTTGTGTAATGCCATGGTATTGAGCCACCAAGTTCTTGGAGCCATTACCGGGGATTATTTGAGTTGTGAAAAAGTATTGTTCACAATTTCGCGCACCAAGTTTTTGGCGCCGTTGCCGGGGATTGTTCATGTTTTGAGCAAGCTTTTGGTAACATCAGAGCCAAGATCCGGCAACAACATCAAATTTTTGGTGTTATTGCCGGGATTGTTTAGGCTGGACAACTGACGGTTCATCTTGTTGCTTAGATTAGGTATTTTTTTTTCGAAATTCTTGAAGGTGAATTCTAGAGTTTCATGATGATTTGTTGAAATCTGGCTGGCTGAGAAGCCATGTCTAATCTGATTGGACCGAGGTTTCAACTTATCACCACAAGAGCTTGTTGATTTCGTATCAATCTTGCTGTTGGAGCAGTGATTTGCTAAGGCTTGGCTGACCTTGGTCATGTCTAGTGTTTGGACCGAAGCTTTCTTTGAAAGCTTGGCTGGCTGTGAAGCCATGTCTAATTCCTGGACCGGAGCCTTAGACTAGCATTGCACTGATTCCTGGACTTCTCATTAAGAATTTTGATACTTTTTTTCACTTAATTTTCGAAAAAATACAAAAAATTTGCAAAACCATAAAATCCCAAAAATATTTCTTGTTTGAGTCTAGAGTCTCATCTTAAGTTTAGTGTCAAATGCATGTTTTTGTTATATTTTTCGAATCCATGCATATATTTCTTTGTTTTGATCTTTGAATTCTATTGACTTGAAGTATTTTGTGTGTCTCATATGCATTTTCATGTTGTTAGTGTCAGTAGTACACAAACTGCTAAGTTGGTGTCTTGCATGCATTGTTAATTGATTCCTTTTGCATTTTGATTATCAAAAATCCAAAATATTTTTAATTTGTGTCCTTTCAAGTCAATGATACAAGAATTGAAGATTCAAAACATGCTGCAGAGGAATTATACAGAAAAAGCTGAGCATTCAAAAATGCCCAGTGAAGAAGGCAGACTGCGTTTAAACGCCAGCCAGGGTACCTGGTTGGGCGTTTAACGCCCAAAAGGGTGCATTTTGGGCGTTAAACGCCAGAATGTATACCATTCTGGGCGTTTAAACGCCAGGATGGTGCAGGGGGAAGATTTGTTTTCAAAATCAAATTTTTTTTAGTTTTTCAAAATCAAATCTTTTTCAAATCAAATCTTTTCAATCAAATGTTTTCAAAATCAATTTCTTTCCTTTTTAAAAGATACTTACTAACAATTAATGATTTGATTGAACATCACAAGATTGTTACCTTTTCTGTTGAGAAAGGTTTGAATGTTTCAAATCATATCTTTTCTTGTTAGGCAAGTCATTCATTTTTAAAATCATATCTTTTCAAATGGTTTTCAAATCATATCTTTTAAAAATAGTTTTCAAATCATATCTTCTCAATCACATTTTTTTTTTTTTTCATATCTTCTTAACCACATCTTTTTCAAAATAACTTTCAATCAAATCTTCTTAATTTCTAATTTCAAATTCTTTTTCAAAAATCACTTAATTTCTTTTCCACTTTGATTTTCGAAAATCAATTGATGTTTTTCAAAAATGTTTTCAAAGTATTTTAATTAATTTTCGAAAATAAACTTCCCTCCTTCCCACATCCTCCTGTTTATGGAGTGCCACTCCTTCTCAATGCACAATTCGAACCTTATCTAACTAAAGTTCGAATTCATCTTCTCCTTCTTCTTTCTATTTCTCTTTTCCTCTGACATTTCAAGGAATCTCTATACTGTGACATAGAGGACTCCACATTTTCTTGTTCTCTTCTCTATCATATGAGCAGGAGCAGAGACAAAGGCATTCTTGTTGAAGCTGACCCTGAACCCGAGAGAACCTTGAAGAGAAAGCTAAGAGAAGCCAAGGCACAACTCTCTTTAGAGGACCTGACCGAATTCTTCAAGGAAGAAGAACACATGGCAGCAAAACAACAACAAGCAAACAATGCAAGGAAGGTGCTGGGTGACTTTACTGCACCTACTCCTGATTTTTATGGGAGAAGCATCTCTATCCCTGCCATTGGAGCAAACAACTTTGAGCTTAAGCCTCAATTAGTTTCTCTAATGCAACAGAATTGCAAGTTCCATGGACTTCCAATGGAAGATCCTCATCAGTTTTTAGCTGAATTCTTGCAAATCTGTGACACAGTCAAGACTAATGGGGTTGACCCTGAAGTCTATAGACTGATGCTATTCCCTTTTGCTGTAAGAGACAGAGCTAGAATATGGTTGGACTCTCAACCTAAAGAAAGCCTGGACTCATGGGAAAAGCTAGTCAATGCCTTCTTGGCAAAATTCTTTCCACCACAAAGATGGAGTAAGCTTAGAGTGGAAGTCCAAACCTTTAGACAAAAGGATGGAGAATCCCTCTATGAAGCTTGGGAAAGATACAAACAATTAATCAGAAAATGTCCTTCTGACATGCTTTCTGAATGGAGCATCATAGGTATTTTCTATGATGGTCTCTCTGAACTATCTAAGATGTCCTTGGATAGCTCTGCAGGAGGATCTCTTCATCTGAAGAAGACGCCTACTGAAGCTCAAGAACTGATTGAAATGGTTGCAAATAACCAATTCATGTACACTTCTGAAAGAAATCCTGTGAACAATGGGACTAGTCAGAAGAAAGGAGTTCTTGATATTGACACTCTGAATGCCATTTTGGCCCAGAATAAAATATTGACTCAACAAGTCAATTTGATTTCTCAAAGTCTGTCTGGAATGCAAAATGCACCAAACAGTACTAAGGAAGCTTCATCTGAGGAAGAAGCTTATGATCCTGAGAACCCTTCCATGGAAGAGGTAAATTACCTAGGAGAACCCTATGGAAACACCTATAATTCTTCATGGAGAAATCACCCAAATCTTTCATGGAAGAATCACGAGAGACCTCAACAAGGTTTCAATAACAATGGTGGAAGAAACAGGTTAACAATGGCAAGCCTTTTCCATCATCTTCTCAGCAACAGACAGAGAGCTCTAAGCAGAATAATTCTGACTTAGCAACCATGGTCTCTGATCTGATCAAAACCACTCAAAGTTTCATGACTGAAACTAGATCTTCCATTAGGAATTTGGAAGGACAAGTGGGTCAGCTGAGCAAGAAAATTACTGAACTTCCTCCAAGCACTCTCCCAAGTAACACTGAAGAAAATCCAAAAGGAGAGTGCAAAGCCATAAACATGGCCGAATTCTGGGAGGAAGAAGAGGCAGTGAACGCCACTGAGGAAGGCCTCACTGGACGTCCACTGGCCTCTAATGAGTTCCCCAATGAGGAACCTTGGGAATCTGAGGCTCAGACTGAGACCATAGAGATTCCCTTGGACTTGCTACTGCCTTTCATGAGCTCTGATGAGTATTCTTCCTCTGAAGAGGATGAGTATGTCATGAAGAGCAAGTTGCTAAAAACCTTGGAGCAATCATGAAGCTAAATGACAAGTTATTGGAAATGAGACTTGGGAAGATGAACCTCCCTTGCTCACCAAAGAACTGGATGACTTGTCTAGGCAGAAACTGCCTCAAAAGAGGCAGGATCCTGGGAAGTTTTCTATACCTTGTACCATAGGCACCATGACCTTCAGAAGGCCTTGTGTGACTTAGGGTCAAGTGTAAACCTCATGCCCCTCTCTGTAATGGAGAAATTAGGGATCTTTGAGGTGCAAGCTGCAAAAATCTCACTAGAAATGGCAGACAACTCAAGAAAACAAGCCCATGGACTTGTAGAGGATGTTCTGGTTAAGGTTGAAAACCATTACATTCCTACTGATTTCATAGTCCTAGAGACTGGGAAGTGCATGGATGAATCCATCATCCTTGGCAGACCATTCCTAGCCACAGCAAAAGGCTGTGATTGATGTTGATAGAGGAGAGTTGATCATTCAAGTGAATGAAGAATCCATGGTGTTTAAGGCCCAAGGATATCCCTCTATCATCATGGAGAAGAAGCATGAAGAGCTTCTCTCAAAACAGAGCCAAGCAGAGCCCCCACAGTCAAACTCTAAGTTTGGTGTTGGGAGGCCACAACCAAAATCTAAGTTTGGTGTTGAAACCCCACATTCAAACTCTAAGTTTGGTGTTGGGAGGTTTCAACAAGGTTCTGAGTGTTTCTGAGGCTCCATGGGAGTCCTCTGTCAAGCTAATGACACTAAAGAAGCGCTTGTTGGGAGGCAACCCAATGTTATATTTTTATATTTTCTTTTGTTATTTTATGTTTTTTGTAGGTTGATGATCATAAGAAGTCACAAAAACAATGAAAAAAGCAAAAACAAAATGAAAAACAGGAAGAAAAACAGCACACCCTGGAGGAAGATGCTGCTGGCGTTCAAACGCCAGTCAGCCTAGCAGTTGGGCATTTAACGCCCAGTCTGGCACCTTTCTGGGCGTTTAACGCCAGAAAAGGGCACCAGACTGGCGTTAAACGCCAGTAAAGGGCAACAACCTGGCGTTAAACGCCAGGAATGGGCACCAGCCCGGCGTTTAACGCCAGAAATGGGTCAAAACGTGGATTTTGATGCCATTTGGTGCAGGGATGACTTTTCCTTGACACTACAGGATCTGTGGACCCACAGGACCCTACCATCACTCTCTCTCTTCTTCCCCCATTCACCAATCACCTCAACACCTCTTCCCCAAAAACCCCTCACCTATCAAATCCCATCTTTCTCTTCACCACTCACATCCATCCTTCATAAAACCCCACCAACCTCACCCTTCAAATTCAAACCACTTTCCCTCCCAAACCCACCCTCAAATGGCCGAACCTTTACCCCCCTCTCTCCTATAAATACCCTTCTTCAACCCTTCATTTTCACACAACCTAAAGACCACTTCTTCCCCCTTTGGCCGAACACACTACCCTCCCCCTCTTCCTCATTTCTTCTTCTTCTACTCCTTTCTTTCTTCTTTTGCTCGAGGACGAGCAAACATTTTAAGTTTGGTGTGGTAAAAGCGTTGCTTTTTTCGTTTTTCCATAACCATTATGGCACCAAAGGCCGGAGAAACCTCTAAAAAGAGGAAAGGGAAAGCAAAAGCTTCCACCTCCGAGTCATGGGAGATGGATAGATTCCTCTCAAAGGTGCATCAAGACCACTTCTATGAAGTTGTGGCCTTGAAGAAGGTGATCCCCGAAGTCCCCTTTTTACTCAAAAAGGGTGAATATCCGGAGATCCGCCATGAGATCCAAAGAAGAGGTTGGGAAGTTCTCATCAACCCCATTCAACAAGTTGGAATCTTGATGGTTCAAGAGTTCTATGCCAATGCATGGATCACAAAGAACCATGACCAAAGTGTGAACCCGAATCCAAAGAATTATCTTACTATGGTTCGGGGAAATACTTGGATTTTAGTCCGGAGAGTGTGAGGGTGGCGTTCAACTTGCCTATGATGCAAGGAGATGAGCATCCTTTCACTAGAAGGGTCAACTTTGATCAAAGGTTGGACCAAGTCCTCACAGTCATATGTGAAGAGGGCGCACAATGGAGGCAAGACTCAAGAGGAAAGCCGGTTCAATTGAGAAGGCATGACCTCAAACCGTGGCTAGAGGATGGTTAGAGTTCATACAACGCTCAATCATTCCCACTAGCAACCGGTCCGAAGTTACCATAGACCGGGCCATCATGATCCATAGCATCATGATTGGAGAAGAAATAGAAGTTCATGAGGTTATAGCCCAAGAACTCTATAAGGTGGCGGACAAGACCTCCACTTTGGCAAGATTAGCCTTTCCTCACCTCATTTGTCACCTCTGTTATTCAGTTGGAGTTGACATAGAAGGAGATATCCCCATTGATGAGGACAAGCCCATCACCAAGAAAAGGATGGAATACACAAGAGACCCCTCTCATCAAGAAATCCCTGAGATTCCTCAAGGGATGAACTTTCCTCCACAAAACTATTGGGAGCAACTGAATACCTCCCTAGGAGAGTTGAGTTCCAACATGGGACAACTAAGGGTGGAGCACCAAGAACACTCCATCATCCTTCATGAGATTAGAAAAGATCAAAGAATCATGAGGAAGGAGCAACAAAGGCAAGGAAGAGACATTGAGGAGCTCAAGCACTCCATAGGACCTTCAAAAGCAAGGAAGAGCCGCCATCACTAAGGTGGACCCATTCCTTGATTTCCTTGTTCTTTATTCTTCTGTTTTTCGAATTTTATGCTTTATGTTATCCATGTTTGTGTCTTATGATCATTAGTGTCTTAGTGTCTATGCCTTAAAGTTATGAATGTCCTATGAATCCATCACCTTTCTTGAATAAAAATGTGCTTAATTGAAAAAGGAAGAATTGCATGAATTTTGAATTTTATAATAGTTTAATTATTTTGATGTGGTGGCAATATTTTTGTTCTCTGAATGTATGTGTAAACAGTGCATATGTATCTTGAATTTGTGGTTCATGAATGTTGGCTCTTGAAAGAATGATGAAAAAGGAGACATGTTACTGAGGATCTGAAAAATCAATAAAATGATTCTTGAAGCAAGAAAAAGCTATTCAAAAAAAAAAAAAAAAAAAAAGAGAAAAAAACCGAAAAAAAAAAAAATCGAAAAAAAGAAAGAAAAGAAAGAAAAAGAAAAGAAATAAAGTTGTGATCCAAGGCAAATAAGAGTGTGCTTAAGAACCCTGGACACCTCTAATTGGGGACTTTAGCAAAGCTGAGTCACAATCTGAAAAGGTTCACCCAATTATGTGTCTGTGGCATGTATGTATCCGGTGGTAATACTGGAAGACAGAGTGCTTTGGGCCACAGCCAAGACTCAATAAATAGCTATGTTCAAGAATCATCATACTTTACTAGGAGAATCATTAACACTATCTGGACTCTGAGTTCCTAAAGAAGCCAACCATTCTGAATTTCAAGGGATAGATTGAGATGCCAAAACTGTTCAGAGACAGAAGGTTAAAAGCCCCGCTCATCTAATTAATACTGATCTTCACAGATGTTTTTGGAATTCATTGCATATTCTCTTCTTTTGATCTTATTTGATTTTCAGTTGCTTGAGGACAAGCAACAATTTAAGTTTGGTGTTGTGATGAGCGGATAATTTGTATACTTTTTGGCATTGTTTTTAGTATGTTTTTGATATCTTTTAGTTAGATTTTAGTACATTTTTATTAGTTTTTATTTAAAATTCACTTTTCTGGACTTTACTATGAGTTTGTGTGTTTTTCTGTGATTTCAGGTATTTTCTGGCTGAAATTGAGGGACCTGAGCAAAAATCTGATTCAGAGACCAAAAAGGACTGCAGATGCTGTTGGATTCTGACCTCCCTGCACTCGAAGTGGATTTTCTGGAGCTACAGAAGCCCAATTGGCGCGCTCTCAACGGCGTTGGAAAGTAGACATCCAGGGCTTTCCAGCAATATATAATAGTCCATACTTTGTCCAAGATTTGATGGCCCAAACCCGCGAAGCAATCCGGCCTCAGGAATTCCAGCGTTAAACGCCGGAACAGGAATAAAAGTTGGAGTTAAACGCCCAAACTGGCATGGGAGCTGGCGTTTAACTCCAGAAAAGGTCTCTACACGAATTTCCTTGATTGCTCAGCCCAAGCACACACCAAGTGGGCCCGGAAGTGGATTTTTATGTCATTTACTCATTTCTGTACACCTTAGGTTACTAGTTTACTATTAATAGGACCTTTTACTATTGTATTAGTAGACTTGGGTAGCTATCTTCACTTTTATGCTATCTTAGATCTTTGGGAGGCTGGCCATTCGGCCATGCCTGGACCTTATGCTTATGTATTTTCAACGGTGGAGTTTCTACACACCATAGATTAAGGGTGTGAAGCTCTGCTGTACCTCGAGTATTAATGCAATTACTATTGTTCTTCTATTCAACTCCGCTTGTTCTTTATCTAAGATATCACTCGTTCTTCAACCTATGAACAAGGTGACTGACAACCATTCTTGTTCTACAAGCATTCGAGGCTTTAGTGAATATCTCTTGGATTTCCGATTGCACGATGCATGGTTGATCGCCTGACAACCGAGTGCTCGCCTGACAAACGAGCCAGCCATTCCGTGAGATCAGAGTCTTCGTGGTATAGGCAAGAACTGATGGCAGCATTCAAGAGAATCCGGAAGGTCTAACCTTGTCTGTGGTGTTCTGAGTAGGATTCAATGATTGAATGACTGTGACGTGCTTCAAACCCTGAGGGCGGGGCGTTAGTGATAACGCAAAAGAATCACTGGATTCTATTCCGGCCTGATTGAGAACCGACAGATGAATTCCGCTATGCCGTGACAGGACATATGCAATCGCTTTCACTGAGAGGATGGGAGGTAGCTGCTGACAACAGTGAGACCCTACACGAGTTTGCCATGGAAAGGAGTAAGAAGGATTGGATGAAGGCAGTAGGAAAGCAGAGAGACGGAAGGGAAGGCATCTTCATACACTTGTCTGAAGCTCTTACACCAATGATATACATAAGTATCACTATCTTTATCTTGCATGTTATTTTCGTTCATCATCATCATATACATTTGAGTTTGCCTAACTAAGATTTACAAGATGACCATAGCTTGCTTCAATACTAACAATCTCCGTGGGATCGACCCTTACTCACGTAAGGTTTATTACTTGGACGACCCAGTGCACTTGCTGGTTAGTTGTGCGAAGTTGTGTAATGCCATGGTATTGAGCCACCAAGTTCTTGGAGCCATTACCGGGGATTATTTGAGTTGTGAAAAAGTATTGTTCACAATTTCGCGCACCATGCATCTTTGCATTCTGGAGCACGAAAAAGTGATCACTACTTTTCACAACTCAAATAATCCCTAGTAATGGCCCCAAAGATTTGGTGCTCAATACCATGGCATAAACACAACTTCGCACAACTAACCAGCAAGTGTACTGGGTCGTCCAAGTAATAAACCTTACGCGAGTAAGGGTCGATCCCACAGAGATTGTTGGTATGAAGCAAGCTATGGTCACCTTGTAAATCTCAGTCAGGCAGACTCAAATGGTTATAGATGATGAATAAAACATAAAGATAAAGATAGAGATACTTATGCAATTCATTGGTGGGAATTTCAGATAAGCGAATGGAGATGCTTTGTCCCTTCCGTCTCTCTGCTTTCCTAGTGCCTTCATCCAATCCTTCTTACTCCTTTCCATGGCAAGCATTATGCAAGGGTTTCACCGTTGTCAGTGGCTACCTCCCATCCTCTCAGTGGAAATGTTCAACGCACCCTGTCACGGCACGGCTATCCAGCTGTCGGTTCTCGATCATGTCGGAATAGAATCCAGTGATTCTTTTGCGTCTGTCACTAACGCCCCACAATCGCGAGTTTGAAGCACGTCACAGTCATTCAATCATTGAATCCTACTCAGAATACCACAGACAAGGTTTAGACCTTCCGGATTCTCTTGAATGCCGCCATCAGTTCTAGCCTATACCACGAAGACTCTGATCTCACGGAATGGCTGGCTCGGTTGTCAGGCGAGCGCTCGGTTGTCAGGCGATCAACCATGCGTCGTGTATCAGGAATCCAAGAGATAAACATTAGAGCCTTGTTGCTTGTAGAACGACAGTGGTTGTCAATCACGCGTTCATAAGTGAGAATGATGATGAGCGTCACACAATCATCACATTCATCTCCTAGTACTCCTCATTGGGGAACTCAGTGGAGGCCAGTGGACGTCCATTGAGGTCTTTCTCAGTGGCCTTCACTGCCTCTTCCTCCTCTCCACATTCGGCCATGTTGATGGCCTTGCACTCTCTTTTTGGATTTTCTTCTGTATTGCTTGGAAGAGTACTAGGAGGGAGTTCAGTAATTTTCTTACTCAGCTGTCCCACTTGTGCCTCCAAGTTTCTAATGGAGGACCTTGTTTCATTCATGAAACTTTGAGTGGTTTTGATCAGATCAGAGACCATGGTTGCTAAGTCAGAGTGGTTCTGCTTAGAATTCTCTGTCTGTTGCTGAGAAGATGATGGGAAAGGCTTGCCATTGCTAAACCTGTTTCTTCCACCATTATTGTTGTTGAAACCTTGTTGAGGTCTCTGTTGATCCTTCCATGAGAAATTTGGGTGATTTCTCCATGAAGAATTATAGGTGTTTCCATAGGGTTCTCCTAGGTAATTCACCTCTTCCATTGAAGGGTTCTCAGGATCATAAGCTTCTTCTTCAGATGAAGCATCCTTAGTACTGTTTGGTGCATTTTGCATTCCAGACAGACTTTGAGAAATCAAATTGACTTGCTGAGTCAATATCTTGTTCTGAGCCAATATGGCATTCAGAGTATCAATCTCAAGAACTCCTCTCTTCTGATTCGTCCCATTGTTCACAAGATTCCTTTCAGAAGTGTACATGAATTGGTTATTTGCAACCATTTCAATTAGTTCTTGAGCTTCTGTAGGCGTCTTCTTCAGATGAAGAGATCCTCCAGCAGAGCTATCCAATGACATCTTGGACAGTTCAGAGAGACCATCATAGAAAATACCTATGATGCTCCATTCAGAAAGCATGTCAGAAGGACATTTTCTGATCAATTGTTTGTATCTTTCCCAAGCTTCATAGAGGGATTCTCCTTCCTTCTGTCTGAAGGTTTGGACTTCCACTCTAAGCTTACTCAATTTTTGAGGTGGAAAGAACTTTGCCAAGAAGGCATTGACTAGCTTTTCCTAAGAGTTCAGGCTGTCTTTAGGTTGTAAGTCTAACCATATCCTAGCTCTGTCTCTTACAGCAAAAGGGAATAGCAAAAGTCTGTAGACCTCAGGGTCAACCCCATTAGTCTTGACAGTGTCACAGATTTGCAAGAATTCAGCTAAGAACTGATGAGGATCTTCCAATGGAAGTCCATGGAACTTGCAATTTTGTTGCATTAGAGAAACTAATTGAGGCTTAAGCTCAAAGTTGCTTGCTCCAATGGCAGGGATAGAGAGGCTTCTCCCATAGAAGTCGGGAGTAGGTGCAGTAAAGTCACCAAGCACCTTCCTTGCATTGTTGGCATTGTTGTTATTTTCGGTTGCCATGGGTTCTTCTTCTTTGAAGATTTCTGTTAGGTCCTCTACAGAGAGTTGTGCCTTAGCTTCTCTTAGCTTTCGCTTCAAGGTCCTTTCAGGTTCAGGGTCAGCTTCAACAAGAATGCCTTTGTCTTTGTTCCTGCTCATATGAAAGAGAAGAGAACAAGAAAATATAGAATCCTCTATGTCACAGTATAGAGATTCCTTGAGGTGTCAGAGAGACAGAAAACTAGAAGGAAAAGGTAGAAGAATTCGAACTTAGTGAGATAGAGTTCGAATTGTGCATTGAGGAGGAGTGGTACTCCATAAATAGAAGGATGTGAGAAGAGGGGAAGAAATTTTCGAAAATTAAGTAAAAGATTTAAAAACATTTTGAAAAAGATTTTGAAGAAGATATGATTTGAAAAACAAATTAAAAAGATTTGATTTTAAAAATAAATGGCTTGCCTAACAAGAAAAAATATGATTCAAACATTAAACCTTTCTCAACAGAAAAGGCAACATACTTGAAATGTTCAATCAAATCATTAATTGTTAGCAAGTATCCATGGAAAAGGAAAGAAATTGATTTTGAAAAAGATTTGATTGAAAAGATATGATTTGAAAAAGATTTGATTTTGAAAAACTTTGAAAACTTGAAAAAAATTTGCATTAAAAACAGAATCTTCCCTCTTGTGCCATCCTGGCGTTAAACGCCCAATGCTCTACCTTTTTGGGCGTTAAACGCCCAACCAGGCACCCTGGCTGGCGTTTAAACGCCAGTCTGTCCTTCTTCACTGGGCGTTTTGAACGCCCAGCTTTTTCTGTGTAATTCCTCTGCTGCATGTTCTGAATCTTCAGTTCCCTGTACTATTGACTTGAAAATAGAACCAAGATCAAATAAACAATGCATGCAAGACACCAAACTTAAAATAAGACACTAGACTCAAACAAGAAACATAAAATATTTTTGGTTTTTTATGATTTTGTAAAATTTTTTGGATTTTTCGAAAATTAAGTGGAAGAAGAAAATAAAGGTATCAAAATTCTTAATGAGAATTCCAGGAATCATGCAATGTTAGTCTAAAGCTTCAATCTAAAGGAATTAGACATGAATAGCCAAGCTTCAACAGGACATTGCATTCAAGAGCTAAATTGATGATAATCAATCAGCTTTGGTGATGATAAGATTATCACCTTGAAACACTAGAATTCATTCTTAAGGACTCTGAAAAATACCTAATCTAAGCAACAAGATGAACCGACAGTTATCCATACTCGAAACAATCCCCGGCAACGGCGCCAAAAACTTGGTGCACGAAATTGTGATCACTACTTTTCACAACTCAAATAATCCCTAGTAATGGCCCCAAAGATTTGGTGCTCAATACCATGGCATAAACACAACTTCGCACAACTAACCAGCAAGTGTACTGGGTCGTCCAAGTAATAAACCTTACGCGAGTAAGGGTCGATCCCACAGAGATTGTTGGTATGAAGCAAGCTATGGTCACCTTGTAAATCTCAGTCAGGCAGACTCAAATGGGTATAGATGATGAATAAAACATAAAGATAAAGATAGAGATACTTATGCAATTCATTGGTGGGAATTTCAGATAAGCGAATGGAGATGCTTTGTCCCTTCCGTCTCTCTGCTTTCCTACTGCCTTCATCCAATCCTTCTTACTCCTTTCCATGGCAAGCATTATGCAAGGGTTTCACCGTTGTTAGTGGCTACCTCCCATCCTCTCAGTGGAAATGTTCAACGCACCCTGTCACGGCACGGCTATCCAGCTGTCGGTTCTCGATCATGTCGGAATAGAATCCAGTGATTCTTTTGCGTCTGTCACTAACGCCCCACAATCGCGAGTTTGAAGCACGTCACAGTCATTCAATCATTGAATCCTACTCAGAATACCACAGACAAGGTTTAGACCTTCCGGATTCTCTTGAATGCCGCCATCAGTTCTAGCCTATACCACGAAGACTCTGATCTCACGGAATGGCTGGCTCGGTTGTCAAGCGAGCGCTCGGTTGTCAGGCGATCAACTATGCGTCGTGTATCAGGAATCCAAGAGATAAACATTAGAGCCTTGTTGCTTGTAGAACGACAGTGGTTGTCAATCACGCGTTCATAAGTGAGAATGATGATGAGCGTCACATAATCATCACATTCATCAAGTTCTTGAGTGCGAATGAATATCTTGGAATAAGAACAAGCTGAATTGAATAGAAGAACAATAGTAATTGCATTAATACTCGAGGTACAGCAGAGCTCCACACCTTAATCTATGGTGTGTAGAAACTCCACCGTTGAAAATACATAAGAACAAGGTCTAGGCATGGCCGTGAGGCCAGCCCCATGATCTAAGATAGCATAAGACGAAAGATAGCTACCAAGATCCCAAGACATCAAATACAATAGCAAAATGTCCTATTTATAGGGAACTAGTAGCTTAGGAATTACAAAGATGAGTAAATGACATAAAAATCCACTTCCGGGCCCACTTGGTGTGTGCTTAGGCTGAGCATTGAAGCATTTTCGTGTAGAGACTCTTCTTGGAGTTAAACGCCAGCTTTTGTGCCAGTTTGGGCGTTTAACTCCCACTTTGGTGCCAGTTCCGGCGTTTAACGCTGGGAATTCTGAAGGTGACTTTGAACGCCGGTTTGGGCCATCAAATCTTGAGCAAAGTATGGACTATCATATATTGCTGGAAAGCCCAGGATGTCTACTTTCCAACGCCGTTGAGAGCGCGCGAATTGGTCTTCTGTAGCTCCAGAAAATCTACTTCGAGTGCAGGGAGGTCAGAATCCAACAGCATCTGCAGTCCTTTTCAGTCTCTGAATCAGATTTTTGCTCAGGTCCCTCAATTTCAGCCAGAAAATACCTGAAATCACAGAAAAATACACAAACTCATAGTAAAGTCCAGAAAAGTGAATTTTAACTAAAAACTAATAAAAATATACTAAAAACTCAACTAAATATACTAAAAAGATACTAAAAATAATGCCAAAAAGCGTACAAATTATCCGCTCATCACATTCATATTGTCTAAGCATTAAAGATTTCTAAGTTTGGTATCTTGCATGTTTTCTTTGCATCAAAAATTTTTCAAAAATATGTTCTTGATGTTCATCATGATCTTCAAGGTGTTCTTGGTGTTCATCTTGACATTCATAGTGTTCTTGCATGCATCATTGGTTTTGATCCAAAATTTTCATGTTTTGGGTCATATTTGTGTTTTTCTCTCTCATCATTAAAAATTCAAAAATCAAAAAAATATCTTTTCCTTTTTTCTCTCAACATTTCAAAAATTTGGGTTGACTTAGTCAAAAATTTTCAAAATTAGTTGTTTCTTGTAAGTCAAGTCAAATTTTCAAATTCTAAAAATCTTATCTTATTAAAACTTTTTCAAAAATCAAATCTTTTTCATTTTTATTCAATTTTCGAAAATCTAATGTTTTAAAATATTTTTCAAAAATCTTTTTCTTAGTTTTATCTTTATTTTCGAAAATTATGCTAACAATTAATATGATTGATTTAAAAATTTGAAGTTTGTTACTTTCTTGTTAAGAAAGGTTCAATCTTTAAATTCTAGAATCATATCTTTTAGTTTCTTGTTAGTTAAGTAATTAATTTTAATTTTAAAAATTAAATCTTTTCTAACCATATCTTTTTAATCATATCTTTTCATTTTATCTTTTATATCATATTTTTTTCAAAATTTTATCTTTTTTCAAAAATTTGATTTTAAAATATCTTTTCTAACTTCTTATCTTCTTATCTTTTCAAATTTGATTTTCAAATCTTTTTCAACTAACTATTTGACTTTTTGTTTGTTTCTTATCTTTTTCAAAACTACCTAACAACTTTTCTCTCTCTTTAATTTTTGAAAATACTTCCCTCTTTTTCAAAAAATTTTTTTTAATTAATTATTTTAAATTTTAATTTTAATTTTATTTCTTATCTTTATTTTCGAAAATCATTTAACTCCTTTTCAAAATTTAATTTCGAAAATTTCTCCCTCTTTCATCTTTTCCTACTTATTTATTCATTTACTAACACTTCTCTTCACCTCTCTTCATCTCAAATCACTACCCTTATCCTCACCCTTCTGTTTGGATTCTCCTTTCTTTATTCCCTTTCTTCTTCTACTAAAAATAAGGAACCTCTTTACTGTGACATAGAGAATTCCTCTTCTCTTCTTTTCTTGTTCTCTTCTCTTTCATATGAGCAGGAACAAGGAAAAAGGCATTCTTGTTGAAGTTGACCCTGAACCTGAAAGGACTCTGAAGAGGAAACTAAGAGAAGCCAAATTACAACAATACAGAGACAACCTTACTGAAATTTTCGAATAAGAAAAGGAGATGGCAGCCGAACCCAACAACAATAATGCAAGAAGGATGCTTGGTGATTATACTACACCTACTTCCAAATTTGATGGAAGAAGTATCTCAATTTCTGCCATTGGAGCAAGCAATTTTGAGCTGAAACCTCAACTAGTTGCTCTAATGCAACAAAAATGCAAGTTTCATGGACTTCCATCAGAAGATCCCTACTAGTTTTTAACTGAGTTCTTGCAGATCTGTGAGACTGTTAAGACTAATGGAGTAGATCCTGAAGTCTATAGGCTCATGCTTTTCCCTTTTGCTGTAAGAGACAAAGCTAGAGCATGGTTAGACTCTCAACCTAAAGATAGCCTGGACTCCTGGGATAAGCTGGTCACGACCTTCTTGGCTAAGTTCTTTCCTCCTCAAAAGCTGAGCAAGCTTGGAGTGGATGTTCAGACCTTCAAACAAAAAGGTAGTGAATCCCTCTATGAAGCTTGGAAAAGATACAAACAGAGGACCAAAAGATGTCCTTCTGACATGTTTTCAGAATGGACCATGATAGATATATTCTATTATGGTCTATCTGAGTTCTCTAAGATGTCATTGGACCATTCTGCAGGTGGATCCATTCACCTAAAGAAAACGCCTGCAGAAGCTCAAGAACTTATTGACATGGTTGCAAATAACCAGTTCATGTACACTTCTGAGAGGAATTCCGTGAATAATGGGACGCCTCAAAGGAAGGGAGTTCTTGAAATTGATGCTCTGAATGCCATTTTGGCTCAGAACAAAATGTTGACTCAGCAAGTCAACATAATTTCTCAAAGTCTGAATGGATGGCAAAATGCATCCAACAGTACTAAAGAGGCATCTTCTGAAGAAGAAGCTTATGATCCTGAGAACCCTACAATAGCAGAAGTAAATTATATGGGTGAACCTTATGGAAACAACTATAATTCATCATGGAGAAATCATCCATATTTCTCATGGAAGGATCAACAAAAGCCTCAACAAGGCTTTAATAATGGTGGAATAAATAGGCTCAACAATATCAAGCCTTATCCATCATCTTCTCAGCAACAGACAGATAATTATGAACAGAGTACCTCTAACTTAGCAAATTTAGTCTCTGATCTGTCTAAGGCCACTTTAAGTTTCATGAGTAAAACAAGGTCCTCCATCAGAAATCTGGAGGTACAAGTGGGCTAGCTGAGTAAGAAAATCACTGAAACTCCTCCTAGTACTCTCCCAAGCAATACTGAAGAAAATCCAAAAAGAGAGTGCAAAGCCATTGATATAATCAATATGGCCGAACCTAGAGAGGAAGGAGAAGACGTGAATCCCAATGAGGATGACCTCATGGGACGTCTCTCAAGCAAGAAGGAGTTCCCTATTGAGGACCTAAAGGAATTTGAGGCTCATATAGAGACCATAGAGATCCCATTAAGCCTCCTTCTGCCATTCATGAGCTCTGAAGATTATTCTTCCTCTGAAGAGGATGAAAATGTAATTGGAGAGCAAGTTGCTCAATATCTAGGAGCCATCATGAAGCTGAATGCTAAGTTATTTGGTAATGAGACTTGGGAAGGTGAACCTCCCTTGCTCATCAGTGAACTAGATACATGGGTTCAGCAAACCTTACCTCAAAAGAGACAAGATCCTGGCAAATTCTTAATACCCTGTACCATAGGCACCATGACCTTTGAAAAGGCTCTGCGTGACCTGGGGTCAGGTATAAATCTTATGCCACTCTCTGTAATGGAGAAGCTGGGGATTATTGAGGTACAACCTGCCATATTCTCATTATAAATGACAGACAAGTCAGTAAGACAAGCTTATGGATTGGTAGAGGACGTGTTGGTAAAGGTTGAAGGCCTTTACATCCCTGCTGATTTCATAATCTTAGACACTAGAAAGGAGGAGGATGAATGCATCATCCTTGGAAGACCTTTCTTAGCCACAGTAGGAGATGTGATAGATGTTAACAGAGGAGAATTAGTCCTTCAATTGAATGGGGACTACCTTGTGTTTAAAGCTCAAGGATCTTCTTCTTTAACAATGGAAAGGAAGCATGAAAAGCTTCTCTCAGTACAGAGTCAAACAAAGCCCCCACAATCAAACTCTAAGTTTGGTGTTGAGAGGCCTCAGCCAAACTCTAAGTTTGGTATTGAATCCCCACATTCAAACTCTATGTTTTGTGTTGGGAGTCTACAACATTGACCTGATCACCTTTGAGGCTCCATGAGAGCCCACTGTCAAGCTATTGACATTAAAGAAGCACTTATTGGAAGGCAACCCAATTTTTATTTATCGAATTTTATTTTTCTTTTTTATTGTTCTTTTATGTTTTATTAGGTTCATGATCATGTGGAGTCACGAAAAAAATACTAAAATTAAAAACAGAATCAAAAATAGTAGAAGAAAAATCACACCCTGGAGGAAGGACTTACTAGCGTTTAAACGCCAGTAAGGAGCATCTGGCTGGCGTTCAACGCCAGAACAGAGCATGGATCTGGCGTTGAACGCCAGAAACATGCAGCAATCTGGCATTTAAACGCCAAGATTGACACTGAGGAAAGCTGGCGTTCAACACCAGAAACATGCTGCAGATGGGCGTTGAACGCCCAGAACAAGCTTAGAGCTGGCGTTTAACGCCAGAAACAATCACCAATCTGGCGTTAAACACCAGGATTGCATGCAGAGGGCATTTTACATACCTCATTGGTGCAAGGATGAAAATCCTTGACACCTCAGGATCTGTGGACCCCACAGGATCCCCACCTACCTCAACTCACCTTCTCTCTTCTTCACCAATCACCTCAATCTCTCTCCCCCATATCTTCTTCTCCTTCTTCTATTCTTTCTTCTTTTGCTCAAGGGCGAGCAACATTCTAAGTTTGGTGTGGTAAAAGCATAGCTTTTTTTTGCTTTTCCATAACCATTGATGGCACCTAAGGCCAGAGAAACCTCAAAAAAAAAAAAGAAAAGAAGAAGAAGAGAAAAGGGAAGACAAAAGCTTCCACCTCTGAGTCATGGGAGATGGAGAGATTCATCTCAAGGATCCATAGCTCAGTAATAGAGCATTTGACTGCACATCAAGAGAGCATGAGGAATTCCCTCATCAAGAAATCCCTGAGATACCTCAGGGGATACATGTTCCTCCACATAATTATTGGGAGCAACTAAGGATAGGAGCACCAAAATCACTAGGGATCATGCAACAGAAGCAAGGAAGAGACATAAAGGAGCTCAAAAAGCACCATTGGTCCTTCAAAAGGCGCTACCCTCACTAAGGTGGATTCATTCCTTAACTTCCTTGTTCTTATCTCTCTGTTTTTTTATTTTTATGCTATATGTTTGTTTATGTTTTGTGTCTCTACTTCATGATCATTAGTATTGAGTAACTATATCTTAAAGCTATGAATAATTTTATGAATCCGTCACCTCTCTTAAATGAAAAATGTTTCTAATTCAAAAGAACAAGAAGTACATGAATCTCAAAAATTGTCCTTGAATTTAGTTTAATTATATTGATGTGGTGACAATAATTTTTGTTTTCTGAATGAATGCTTGAACAGTGCATATTTTTTATCTTGTTGTTTATGAATGTTAAAATTGTTGGCTCTTGAAAGAATGATGAACAAAGAAAAATGTTATTGATAATCTGAAAAATCATGAAATTGATTCTTGAAGCAAGAAAAAGCAGTGAAAAAGCAAAAGCTTGCGAAACAAAAAATTTGCGAAACAAAAAATTTGTGAAAAAATAGAAAGAAAAAGAAAAGAAAGCAGAAAAAGCCAATAGCCCTTAAAACCAAAAGGCAAGGGTAAAAAAAGGATCCAAGGCTTTGAGCATCAATGGATAGGAGGGCCCAAGGAAATAAAGTCCAGGATTAAGTGGCTAAATCAAGCTGTCCCTAACCATGTGCTTGTGGCATGCAGGTCCAAGTGAAAAGCTTGAGACTGAGTGGTTAAAGTCGTAATCCAAAGCAAAAAGAGTGTACTTAAGAGCTCTGGACACCTCTAACTGGGGACTTCAGCAAAGCTGAGTCACAATCTGAAAAGGTTCACCCAGCTTTGTGTCTGTGGCATTTATGTATCCGGTGGTAACACTGGAAAATAAAGTGCTTAGGGCCATGGCTAAGACTCATAAAAGTAGCTGTATTCAAGAATCAACAAACTTAACTAAGAGAATCAATAACACTATCTGAAATTCTAAGTTCCTATAGATGCCAATCATTCTAAACTTCAAAGGAGAAAATGAGATGCTGATGAGCGGATAATTTGTACGCTTTTTGGCATTGTTTTTAGTATGTTTTTAGTATGTTTTAGTTAGTTTTTATTATATTTTTATTAGTTTTTAGTTAAAATTCACTTTTCTGGACTTTACTATGAGATTGTGTGTTTTTTTGTGATTTCAGGTATTTTCTGGCTGAAATTGAGGGACCTGAGCACAAATCTGATTCAGAGACTGAAAAGGACTGCAGATGCTGTTGGATTCTGACCTTCCTGCACTCAAAGTGGATTTTCTGGAGCTACAGAAGCCCAATTGGCACGCTCTTAACGGCGTTGAAAAGTAGACATCCTGGGCTTTCCAGCAATATATAATAGTCCATACTTTACCCGAGATTTGATGGCCCAAACCGGCGTTCCAAATCAGCTCAAAACTGCCCGGCGTTAAACGCCGGAACTGGCACAAGAATGGGAGTTAAACGCCCAAACTGGCACAAAAGCTGGCGTTTAACTCCAAGAAAAGTCTCTACACGAAAATGCTTCAATGCTCAGCCCAAGCACACACCAAGTGGGCCCGGAAGTGGATTTTTATGTCATTTACTCATTTCTGTAAACCCTAGGCTACTAGTTCTCTACAAATAGGACCTTTTACTATTGTATTTTGATCTTTAGATCTTTGAATCTTTGGATCCTTGATCATTTGGAGTCTTTTGATCATGTTTTGGGGGCTGGCCTCACGGCCATGCCTAGACCTTGTTCTTATGTATTTTCAACGGTGGAGTTTCTACACACCATAGATTAAGGTGTGGAGCTCTGCTGTACCTCGAGTATTAATGCAATTACTATTGTTCTTCTATTCAATTCAGCTTGTTCTTATTCCAAGATATTCATTCGCACTCAAGAACTTGATGAATGTGATGATTATGTGACGCTCATCATCATTCTCACTTATGAACGCGTGCATGACAACCACTCCCGTTCTACAAGCAAACAAGGCTTGAATGTTTATCTCTTGGAATCCTTAATTGGAATCTTCGTGGTATAAGCTAGAATTGATGGCGGCATTCAAGAGAATCAGGAAGGTCTAAACCTTGTCTGTGGTATTCTGAGTAGAATTCAATGATTGAATGACTGTGACGAGCTTCAAACTCTTGAAGGCTGGGCGTTAGTGACAGACGCAAAAGAATCAATGGATTCTATTCCAACCAGATTGAGAACCGACAGATGATTAGCCGTGCCATGACAGGGTGCGTTGAACATTTTCACTGAGAGGACGGGACTGTAGCCACTGACAACGGTGATGCCTAACATACAGCTTGCCATGGAAAGGAGTAAGAAGGATTGGATGAAGACAGTAGGAAAGCAGAGAGACGGAAGGGACAAAGCATCTTCATACGCTTATCTGAAATTCTCACCAATGAATTACATAAGTATCTCTATCTCTATCTTTATGCTTTATTCGTATATCACTCATAACCATTTGAATCTGCCTGACTGAGATTTACAAGGTGACCATAGCTTGCTTTATACCAACAATCTCCATGGGATCGACCCTTACTCGCGTAAGGTTTATTACTTGGACGACCCAGTGCACTTGCTGGTTAGTTGTGCGAAGTTGTGATAAAGAGTTGAGATTGCAATTGAGCGTACCATGTTGATGGCGCCATTGATGATCACAATTTCGTGCACCAGATGCCAAAACTGTTCAGAAGCAAAAAGCAACAAGTCCCGCTCATCTAATTAGAACTAATATTCATTGATATTTTGGGATTTATAGTATATTCTCTTATTTTTATCCTAATTTATTTTCAGTTGCTTGGGGACAAGCAACAATTTAAGTTTGGTGTTGTGATGAGCGGATAATTTATACGCTTTTTGGCATTGTTTTTAGGTAGTTTTTAGTAGGATCTAGCTACTTTTAGGGATGTTCTCGTTAGTTTTTATGTTAAATTCACATTTCTGGACTTTACTATGAGTTTTTGTGTTTTTCTATGATTTCAGGTAATTTCTGGCTAAAATTGAGGGACCTGAGCAAAACTCTGATAAAAGGCTGACAAAGGACTGCTGATGCTGTTGGATTCTGACCTCCCTGCACTCGAAATTTTTTTTCTGGAGCTACAGAACTCCAAATGGCACGCTCTCAACGGAGTTGGAAAGTCAACATCCAGAGCTTTCCATCAATATATAATAGTCCATACTTTATCCGTGATTAGACAACGTAAACTGGTGCTCAACGCCAGTTCCATGCTGCATTCTGGAGTCAAACGCAAAAAACACGTCACGAACCAGAGTTGAACGCCAAAAACACATTACAACTTGGCGTTCAACTCCAAAAGAAGCCTCTGCACGTGTAAAGCTCAAGCTCAGCCCAAGCACACACCAAGTGGGCCCCGGAGGTGGATTTCTGCATCAATTACTTACTTCTGTAAACCCTAGTAGCTAGTCTAGTATAAATAGGACTTTTTACTATTGTATTCAGAGTCTTTTGACCAGTCTGTTGATTGATCTTTAATCAGTGTATGGGATTTTAGACTTCATAGGGGCTGGCCATTCGGCCATGCCTGGACCACTTTTACTTATGTATTTTCAACGGTGGAGTTTCTACACACCATAGATTATGGGTGTGGAGCTCTGCTGTACCTCGAGTTTTAATGCAATTACTACTATTTTCTATTCAATTCAGCTATCCCTTTTCTAAGATATTTGTTGCACTTCAACATGATGAATGTGATGATCCGTGACACTCATCATCATTCTCACCTATGAACGCGTGACTGACAACCACTTCTGTTCTACCTTAGATCGGGCGCATATCTCTTGGATTCCTTAATCAGAATCTTTGTGGTATAAGCTAGATTGATGGCGGCATTCATGAAAATCTGGAAAGTCTAAACCTTGTCTGTGGTATTCCGAGTAGGATTCAGGGATTGAATGACTGTGACGAGCTTCAAACTCGCGATTGTTGGGCGTGATGACAAACGCAAAAGAATTAAGGGTATTCTATTCCAACATGATCGAGAACCGACAGATGATTAGCCGTGCCGTGACAGAGCATTTGGACCTTTTTCACTTAGAGGATGGGATGTAGCCATTGACAACGGTGATTCCCTACATACAGCTTGCCATGGAAAGGAATAAGAAGGATTGAAGGAAGACAGTAGGAAAGCAGAGATCCAACAGGGACAAGCACCTCCACACACTTATCTGAAATTCCCACCATTGAATTACATGAGTAACTCTATCTTTATTTTCTATTTTATTTATTATTCGAAAACTCCATAACATTTACATGACCATAGCTTGCTTCATACCAACAATCTCCGTGGGATCGACCCTTACTCACGTAAGGTATTACTTGGACGACCCAGTGCACTTGCTGGTTAGTTGTGCGGAGTTGTGACTAAGTGTGATTCACGTTTGAGAGCGCTACCAAGTTTTTGGCGCCATTGTTGATGATCACAATTTCGTGCACCATTCCCATATGATGATTCCGAAGGGCGACATCTCCATGGAGATGTGTCGGATTGGCAGTTGAACCGACAATGTGATATCACAACCAATAGGACAGGCATTCATCATGTGCATTTTCTATCTGTTTGTTTGCTTTGTCGACTTATAGTTGCTTGCCTAATTGTATAATATGCCTAATTGCTATTTGAATTACTTGCCTTGTATGCTTCTACTTGTGATTTACTTGCATTGTGTATAATTGTGATTTCTACTGGGATTGAGGAGGTTCAGAAAGCGGTGGCGATGGAATCGCATAGAGGATAAGTTGGTGAAGGCTGTTGGACAGCGGTGTTTGGTTAGGATAGAAATTCCCTAAGATATAGTACTCTGTTTAGTTTTGATTAAGGCTTTATATAATTATGCTTATTTGTTTTAGAATACTTTAAGTTTGAATTCTTGTGATGGATATGGAGTCTAGGATTGCCTTTGGCGTCCTGGGGTCTTATATCCTACATCACTAGGCACTGTTACCATACTGAGAACCTCTGGTTATCATACCATATTTTTGTTGTGTTTTCAGATGCAGGTTGCAACCCACCTCGGTGAGTTGTTTGGTCGGTGACAGAAGCGGAGGATCCGGATACTTCTTTTTGAGTCTTTTGATTTATTTTGTATACATCTCACTTTTGTATTTTGTTTTACCTAGAGGCTTGTATAGGAGAGAACAAAATTTGTATAAGCTGTTTTTACTATCTGTTTCTTTTGGTCTGTATATAGCTAGCCGGCTTATACTCCGCGAGCCGTGGCTAGTTTATCATGATATTATACTCCTTATCTTTTGTTATATTATATGTGTTTCTTGTGCCTTAAGCTAGTAGCTTCGTTAGTACGTTTTACGCTTTTGAAATCATGTTTTTGAGTTATACCTTTCATCAGGCTTCTAGATAATATTATTTCTTCTATATATTTATATGTATGAGCTTTGAATTGTTGTAATCCTTGATTATCCTTTGCCTTACGATGCGAGGTAAAGCTTAGGCTAATTAGGGTGTTACATTTAGTGGTTTCAAAACAGTTCGTCCTCTTGAGCTTGAGGGATGGACCAATTATGCTTCATTGCATACTCTGTGTGTCTTTTCATTGATGCTATTAGGTTATCTGGTTGATATATGTATAGCATGCTTATTTTTGAGTGCCTGTTTGGGATAATTGAAGCACTAGGCTTTTGATATTGAGACTGATCACCTTGATATCGATTGTTTGGTGTAGACAGGAGCCCTAAATGGCCACTCACGGACGAGGTCAAGCACGTTCACGAGAAAGTAGGAATGAGCAACCGGCTGATAACCATGCCGAATTTATGGTGGCTATGGCTAATTTGGCAAACACTATGGAGGCTAATGCCGCTGTAACTCTGCAAGCTGTGCAGAGGTTAGGCCAACCGGCCGGAAACAGAAACAGAAATGGTGAAGGAAACGCTAATGATAATGTTGAGGGGGCGGCGATAGCACGGGAGGAGTTCCGATGACTTTGGCGACGTTCCTCAAGGTTCATCCACCAACTTTCTGAGGATCAACCAATCCTACAGAAGTAGACAACTGGTTCCAGGCTATGGAGGGTGCTATACAAGCGTAGCACGTTCCGAATAATCATTATATCGAGTTTGCTACTTATCAGCTTGTGGGAGAGGCCCAACACTAGTGGCAAGCAGAGTGCTGCTTGCTCCAGCTCCAGAATACCGATGTTCTGTGGGATGTATTCCAGATGGCCTTTTATAAGAAATACTTCCCTGAGTCTGCAAGGGAAGCAAATGAGATGGAACTGATGCAGCTGAAGCAAGGTTCGCTATTAGTGGCGGACTACAAAAGCAAGTTTGAGGAGCTATATAGATTTTCTAGGATGTGTCAGGGTCCCCCGGAGACCTACGAGAGCTGGAAGTGTATTAAATACCAAAGAGGGTTGAAGGACAACATAATGGCTGCTGTGGCTCCTATGGAAATTCGCACTTTTTTTGATTTGGTGAACAAAGCAAGGGTGGTTAAAGAGTACGCCAAGACCGTAGCGGCATCCAAGGATACTCATGGAGGGAATACTAGTAAGGGACGTGGCAATTATTTCCATCCTAGAGGTCAGAGTTTCAAGAGAGAAGGATATGTGCCTCAAAGGCAAGGAGGCTTTAGAAAGAACCCTTTGGATCAGTTTCAGCGTGGCAAAGGAAGAGAAAATCAGAGTAAGAATTCTCTGGATTTGACTTGTGTGCGTTGTGGACGTTTTCATCCATATGACTCTTACAAGATTGGTTTAGGTGGGTCAGAGTCAGCACCAGGAGCGCATTTTTGCTGTAAATGCCAAGGATGCTTCTAAGGCGGATCCTTTAATGAGAGGTATATGTCTTATTGGCGATAAAACATTAATTGCATTGTATGATACTGGGGCTTCGCATTTGTTTGTTTCTGTTGCTAAAGTTAAGGAATTAGGCTTGAAAGTGTCAGAGTTACCATTTGATCTGCATGTACATACTCCGCATTAGACAGATATAACTAGGTCAGGGTGTAGGCAAGTAGGTTTCAAGCTCGAGAGTAGAGACTTCGTGCATTATTTGATCTGTTTACCAATAGTTGGGTTGGAGATGATTTTGGGATTTGATTGGTTGTTGAAGAATCGGGTTTTGTTGGATTGCTTTGAACAGACAATTCGGTTTATGTCGGAAGGAGAAAGTGGGGTAGTGATAGCTGAAGGTTACTACCTGAACTCTGTAAGGGTGCACTGTAGTGGGGAAGAGTGTTAGGGTTACATCTTGTTAGCTGCTAATGCTTCGGGCAATACCCAAGACTTAGATCAGATTTCGGTGGTTAGAGACTTCCCAGAGGTATTCCCGGAGGATATTCCTGAATTTTTACCTCAAAGGGAGATTGAATTTGTGATTGAATTAGTGTTGAGAGCCGGGCCAGTGTCAATTGTGCCTTATAGGATGGCTTCGATAGAGCTGGCCGAGTTAAAGGCTCAGTTGGAGGAGCTTCTGAACAAGAGGTTCATTCGGCCGAATGTATCACCGTGGGGAGCGCCAGTTTTATTGGTGAAGAAGAAGGATGGATGAATGCGACTGTGTGTGGATTACTGACAGTTTAAAAAAGTGAATGTGAAGAATAAGTACCCACTGCCAAGGATAGATGACTTGATGGATCAACTGCAAGGAGCTGGAGTGTTTTCCAAAATCGATTTAAGATCTGGTTACCATCAGATAAGGGTCAAGGAAGATGACATCCCTAAGACCACGTTTAGGATGCGCTATGGACACTACGAGTTTGGGTTATGTCCTTTGGGTTAACGAATGCACCTGTTGTTTTTATGGATTACATAAACTGAGTGTTTCGTCCCTTTTTGGACAAATTCGTGGTAGTTTTCATAGACGACATCTTGGTTTACTCTAAGACGGCAAAAGAGCATGAGGAACACTTAAGGATTGTGTTGCAAATTTTAAAGGAGCAGAAATTGTATGCTAAGTTGTCGAAGTGTGAGTTCTGGAAGAAGGAAGTGAAGTTCCTAGGTCACGTGGTGAGCAAAGGAGGAATATCAGTGGATCCTTCTAAGGTAGAAGTGGTGATGAAATGGGAAAGACCGATGACAGTGACGGAAGTCAGAAGCTTTTTGGGCTTAGCCGGATATTACCGGAGATTCATTGAAGGATTTTCCCGGATTGCACTACTAATGACTAAGTTGACAAGGAAGGAAGTGCCTTTTGTATGGACGTCGGAGTGTGAAGAGAGTTTTCAGACCTTGAAGTAGAAATTAACTTCAGCACCTGTTTTAATCTTGCCAGAACCGCATGAACTGTTCGAAGTTTACTGTGATGCTTCCTTGAAGGGTTTGGGTTGCATGTTAATGCAACACCGGAATGTGGTGGCTTACGCATCATGTCAGCTGAGACCGCATGAGGTAAATTACCCAACTCATGACTTGGAATTAGCGGCGATTGTGTTTGCATTGAAGATTTAGAGGCACCATTTGTACGAAATGAGGTTTAGCGTCTTTTTTTATCATAAAAGTCTCAAGTACATCTTTGATCAGAAAGAGCTAAATATGCGTCAGAAGAGGTGGATGGAGTTGCTAAAGGATTATGATTTTTAACTGAGTTATCATACTAGAAAGGCAAATGTGGTAGCAGATGCATTGAGTCAAAAGTCCTTGACGATTGCTTGGATGAGAATCAAGGAGGAGGAGTTGGTGGGTAAGTTTGTGGATCTTAAGTTGGATATTGGTGAAGTTGCCGGAAGAGCTTGCCTGAATCAGTTACAGATCGCAAGTGACTTTAAATCTGAACTCCTAAAGGCTCATCAAAACGATGACGTGTTACCTAAGGTGTTGCCAACTATTGAGCAAGGGAAGCAGTGGAGAGTGTCATGGGATCAAGATGGATTGTGGAGATTCAAGGGTAGGATCATTGTGCTGGATGTTGGGACTTTGCGGCAAGATATATTGAAAGAAGAGCACAAGAGCAGATTTTCTATTCACCCTGGGAGTACTAAGATGTACCACGATCTAAAGGCTATGTCAAGGTGCCTGACGTGTCAGAAGGTAAAGATAGAGCATCAGAAATCGTCAGGAATGTTACAGTCACTTGAAATTCCTCAGTGGAAGTGGGAAGGAATCGCGATGGATTTTGTGACCGGTTGACCGAGGACTAGGTCGGGATTTGATGCAATTTGGGTGATCGTGGATCGCTTAACCAAATCTGCTCATTTTCTGCCTATTCGAGTGAACTATTCTATGGAGGAGTTAGCAACGCTGTACATAAAGGAGATAGTAAGGTTGCATGGTGTACCGTCGAGCATAGTGTCAGACCATGACCCCGATTCACTTCAAGGTTTTGGGGAGTTTTCCAAAGAGCCTTCGGTACGAAGCTATGTCTCAGTATCGCATATCATCCACAAATGGATGGACAGTCTGAAAGGACGATTCAGACATTGGAAGATATGCTAAGTGCATGTGTATTGGATCAACTCGGAAGTTGGGACCGCTACATGCCATTGGTGGAGTTTGCGTACAACAATAGCTTTCATGTGAGCATTGGGATGGCTCCGTATGAGGCTTTGTATGGACGGAAGTGCCAGTCTCCACTCTGTTGGTATGAATCTGGCGAAGCAAGTGTTTTGGATCCCGATTTGATAGCAGAGACTACTTAGAACCTTAAGAAGATTCGTTCAAGGATCCTAACTGCTCAGAGTCGACAGAAGAGTTATGCGGACCAGAGAAGGAAACCATTAGAGTTTGAAGTGGGAGAATATGTATTTTTGTGAGTTACACCGACAACTGGGATTGGAAGATCAATTAAGACCAAGAAATTGAATCCGAGGTATATAGGACCGTTTGAGATTCTAAGGCGATTCGGGCTGGTGGTGTATCAAGTAGCCTTGCCACCTCATCTATCTAACCTGCATGACATATTCCATGTGTCACAACTCCGTAAGTACACGTTGGATGCGGCTCATGTGTTAGAGCCTGAGTCGGTTGAGTTGCGGGAGAACTTGACTTTCCAAGTAACGCCAGTGAGAATTGACGACACCAGTGTGAAGAAGCTGCGAGGAAAGGAAGTTTCATTGGTTAAGGTTGCTTGGAAAAGAGCATGAGTTGAAGATCATACTTGGGAATTGGAGTCCGAGATGCGAAAGGATTATCCCAAGCTTTTCTCAGGTAATTCAAATTTTGAGGTCAAATTTTCTTATTTGGTGTGGAGAATGTAAGAGCTGCAACTAATCAATCGGTTAATTAAGTGATTATATTGCCCAAATTAGATTCCAAAAAGTTAGAGTGAGAATTTGAGGATTTAAATATGATTTTTGAACTCAGTAGAATTTTTTGAAAACCGTTAAAAAATCACGAACTGGCAATTAAACCGGTTGAACCGGTTCAAGTCTGCCCGGTGCTGCACGAGAAAAAGTGGAATCAGCCAAAAACCATGGAAAAACATTAGAAATGAAAAACCAGACGTTAATTTTAAAGGTTTGGCCCGAAGTTGGGCCAAACGAGCTAAAAATGCTAACGGATTAGACTGGGTCCAAGTTGGGCCCAAGCCCAATGATGAGCGGATAATTTGTACGCTTTTTGGCATTGTTTTTAGTATGTTTTTAGTATGATTTAGTTAATTTTTAGTATATTTTTATTAGTTTTTAGTTAAAATTCACTTTTCTGGACTTTACTATGAGTTTGTGTGTTTTTCTGTGATTTCAGGTATTTTCTGGCTGAAATCGAGGGACCTGAGCAAAAATCTGATTCAGAGACTAAAAAGGACTGCAAATGCTGTTGGATTCTGACCTCCCTGCACTCGAAGTGGATTTTCTGGAGCTACAGAAGCCCAATTGGCGCGCTCTCAACGACGTTGGAAAGTAGACATCCTGAGCTTTCCAGCAATATATGATAGTCCATACTTTGCCCAAGATTTGATGGCCCAAACCGGCGTTCAAAGTCACCCTCAGAATTCCCAGCGTTAAACGCCGGAACTGGCACCTAAGTGGGAGTTAAACGCCCAAACTGGCACAAAAGCTGGCGTTTAACTCCAAGAAGAGTCTCTACACGAAAATGCTTCATTGTTCAGCCCAAGCACACACCAAGTGGGCCCAGAAGTGGATTTTTATGTCATTTACTCATCTCTGTACACCCTAAGCTACTAGTTCTCTATATATAGGACCTTTTACTACTGTATTTTCATCTTCTGATCTTTGGAATCGTTTGATCTTTAGATCTTTTGATCACTTTGGGAGGCTGGCCATTCGGCCATGCCTAGACCTTGTTCTTATGTATTTTCAACGGTGGAGTTTCTACACACCATAGATTAAGGTGTGGAGCTCTGCTGTACCTCGAGTATTAATGCAATTACTATTGTTCTTCTATTCAATTCAGCTTGTTCTTGTTCCAAGATATCACTTGTTCTTCAACTTGATGAATGTGATGATCCGTGACACTCATCATCATTCTCACCCATGAACGTGTGACTGACAACCACCTTCGTTCTACCTTAGATTGAGTGAATATCTCTTGGATTCCTGATACACGATGCATGGTTGATCGCCTGACAATCGAGAGCTCGCCTGACAACCGAGCGATCGCCTGACAAACGAGCCAGCCATTCCGTGAGATCAGAGTCTTCGTGGTATAGGCAAGAACTGATGGCGGCATTCAAGAGAATCCGGAAGGTCTAACCTTGTATGTGGTATTCTGAGTAGGATTCAATGATTGAATGACTGTGACGTGCTTCAAACTCCTGAGGGCGGGGCGTTAGTGACAGACGCAAAAGAATCATTGGATTCTATTTCGGCCTGATTGAGAACCGACAGATGGATAGCCGTGCCGTGACAGGGTGCGTTGAACATTTCCACTGAGAGGATGGGAGGTAGCCACTGACAACGGTGAAACCCTTGCATAAGCTTGCCATGGAAAGGAGTAAGAAGGATTGGATGAAGACAGTAGGAAAGCAGAGAGACGGAAGGGACAAAGCATCTTCATACGCTTATCTGAAGCTCTCACCAATGATATACATAAGTATCTCTATCTTTATCTTTATGTTTCATTCATCATCTATACCCATTTAAGTCTGCCTGACTAAGATTTACAAGGTGACCATAGCTTGCTTCATACCAACAATCTCTGTGGGATCGACCCTTACTCGCGTAAGGTTTATTACTTGGACGACCCAGTACACTTGCTGGTTAGTTGTGCGAAGTTGTAGTGATCACAATTTCGTGCACCAAGTTTTTGGCGCCGTTGCCGGGGATTGTTTCGTGTATGGACAACTGACGGTTCATCTTGTTGCTTAGATAGGTATTTTTCTTCAGAGTTCTTAAGAATGAATTCTAGTGTTTCATGATGATCTGTTGAAGTCTGGCTGGCTGTAATGCCATGTCTAATTTTATTGGACCGAGGTTTCGACTTATCATCACAAGAGCTTGTTGATTTCTATCGATCTTGCTGTTGGAGCAGTGATCTGCTAAGGCTTGGCTGGCCATTGGCCATGTCTAGTGTTTTGGACCGAAGCTTTCTTTGAAAGCTTGGCTGGCTGTGAAGCCATGTCTAATTCCTGGACCGGAGTCTTAGACTAGCATTGCAATGATTCCTGGAATCCAAATTAAGAATTCTGAAACCTTTATTTTCTATTTCCATATAATTTTCGAAAAATCCAAAAAAATTTCAAAATCATAAAAACCAAAAATATTTTATGTTTCTTGTTTGAGTCTAGTGTCTAATTTTAAGTTTGGTGTTTTGCATGCATTGTTTATTTGATCTTGGTTCTATTTTCAAGTCAATAGTACAGGGAACTGAAGATTCAGAGCATGCAGCAGAGGAATTACACAGAAAAAGCTGGGCGTTCAAAACGCCCAGTGAAGAAGGACAGACTGGCGTTTAAACGCCAGCCAGGGTGCCTGGTTGGGCGTTTAACGCCCAAAAAGGTAGTGCATTGGGTGTTAAACGCCAGAATGTGCACCATTCTGGGCGTTTAACGCCAGGATGGCACAAGAGGGAAGATTCTGTTTTTAATTCAGATTTTTTTTCAAGTTTTCAAAGTTTTTCAAAATCAAATCTTTTTCAAATCATATCTTTTCAATCAAATCGTTTTCAAAATCAATTTCTTTTCTTTTTCAAAGATACTTGCTAACAATTAATGATTTGATTGAACATGTCAAGTATGTTGCCTTTTCTGTTGAGAAAGGTTTAATGTTTGAATCATATCTTTTCTTGTTAGGCAAGTCATTAATTTTTAAAAATCAAATCTTTTTAAATTGTTTTCAAATCATATCTTTTCAATCATATCTTTTTAAAAGCATAATTTTTCAGACATATCTTTTTAATCACATCTTTTTCAAAAATAGTTTTCAATCATATTTTTTTTTCAAAATCTTTTTCAAAAATCACTTGATTTCTTTCCCACTTTTAGTTTTCAAAAATTATCAATCAATTTTTCAAAATGTTTTTAAAATCTTTTTAACTTAATTTTCAAAAAAAATCTCTTCCTCTCTTCTCACATCCTTCTATTTACGGAGTACCACTCCTTCTCAATGCACAATTCGAACTCTATCTGATTAAGTTCGAATTCTTCTACCTCTTCCTTCTAATTTTCTTATTCTCTGACACCTCAAGGAATCTCTATACTGTGACATAGAGGATTCCACATTTTCTTGTTCTCTTCTCTTTCATATGAGCAGGAACAAAGACAAAGGCATTCTTGTTGAAGCTGACCCTGAACATGAAAGGACCTTGAAGCGAAAGCTAAGAGAAGCTAAGGCACAACTCTCTATAGAGGACCTGACAGAAATCTTCAAAGAAGAAGAACCCATGGCAGCCGAAAACAACAACAATGCCAACAATGCAAGGAAGGTGCTGGGTTACTTTACTGCACCTACTCCCGACTTCTATGGGAGAAGCATCTCTATCCCTGCCATTGGAGCAAACAACTTTGAGCTTAAGCCTCAATTAGTTTCTCTAATGCAACAGAATTGCAAGTTCCATGGACTTCCATTGAAAGATCCTCATCAGTTTTTAGCTGAATTCTTGCAAATCTGTGACAATGTCAAGACCAATGGGGTTGACCCTGAGGTCTACAGACTTATGCTATTCCCTTTTGCTGTAAGAGACAGAGCTAGGACATGGTTGGACTCACAACCTAAAGAAAGCCTGGACTCATGGGAAAAGCTAGTCAATGCCTTCTTGGCAAAGTTCTTTCCACCTCAAAAATTGAGTAAGCTTAGAGTGGAAGTCCAAACCTTCATACAGAAGGATGGAGAATCCCTCTATGAAGCTTGGGAAAGATACAAACAATTGATCAGAAAATGTCCTTCTGACATGCTTTCTGAATGGAGCATCATAGGTATTTTCTATGATGGTCTCTCTGAACTATCTAAGATGTCTTTGGATAGCTCTGCTAGAGGATCTCTTCATCTGAAGAAGACGCCTACAGAAGCTCAAGAACTAATTGAAATGGTTGTAAATAACCAATTCATGTACACTTCTAAAAGGAATCCTGTGAACAATGGGACAAATCAGAAGAAAGGAGTTCTTGAGATTGATACTCTGAATGCAATATTGGCTCAGAATAAAATATTGACTCAACAAGTCAATTTGATTTCTCAAAGTCTGTCTGGAATGCAAAATGCACCAAGCAGTACTAAGGATGCTTCATCTGAAGAAGAAGCCTATGATCCTGAGAACCCTTCAATGGAAGAGGTGAATTACCTAGGAGAACCCTATGGAAACACCTATAATTCTTCATGGAGAAATCATCCAAATTTCTCATGGAAGGATCAACAGAGACCTCAACAAGGTTTCAACAACAATAATGGTGGAAGAAACAGGTTTAGCAATGGCAAGCCTTTTCCATCATCTTCTCAGCAACAGACAGAGAATTCTAAGCAGAACCACTCTGACTTAGCAACCATGGTCTCTGATCTAATCAAAACCACTCAAAGTTTCATGACTGAAACAAGGTCCTCCATTAGGAATTTGGAGGCACAAGTGGGACAGCTGAGCAAGAAAGTTACTGAACTCCCTCCTAGTACTCTTCCAAGCAATACAGAAGAAAATCCAAAAGGAGAGTGCAAGGCCATCAACATGGCCGAATTTGGAGAGGAAGGAGAGGAAGTGAACGCCACTGAGGAAGACCTCAATGGACGTCCACTGGCCTCTACTGAGTTCCCCAATGAGGAACCATGGGAATATGAGGCTCAAAATGAGACCATAGAGATTCCATTGGACTTACTTTTGCCTTTCATAAGCTCTGATGAGTATTCCTCCTCTGAAGAGGATGAGTATGTCACTGAAGAGCAAGTTGCTAAATACCTTGGAGCAATCATGAAGCTAAATGACAAGTTATTTGGAAATGAGACTTGGGAGGATGAACCCCCTTTGCTCACCAAAGAACTGGATGACTTGTCTAGGCAGAAAT
The DNA here is from genome assembly GCF_014773155.1 of Arachis stenosperma. Taxonomy (NCBI): domain Eukaryota; kingdom Viridiplantae; phylum Streptophyta; class Magnoliopsida; order Fabales; family Fabaceae; genus Arachis; species Arachis stenosperma. Next base: position 40,471,321 of record NC_080383.1, on the reverse strand, counting down.
TACCTCAAAAGAGATAAGATCCTGGGAAGTTTTCAATACCTTGTACCATAGGCACCATGACCTTCAAGAAGGCTCTGTGTGACTTAGGGTCAAGTGTAAACCTCATGCCTCTCTCTGTAATGGAGAAGCTAGGGATCTTTGAGGTACAAGCTGCAAGAATCTCACTAGAGATGGCAGACAACTCAAGAAAACAAGCTTATGGACTTGTAGAGGATGATCTGGTAAAAGTTGAAGACCATTACATCCCTACTGATTTCATAGTCCTAGAGACTGGGAAGTGCATGGATGAATCCATCATCCTTGGCAGACCCTTCCTAGCCACAGCAAAAGCTGTGATTGATGTGGACAGAGGTGAATTGATCATTCAAGTGAATGAAGAATCCTTTGTGTTTAAGGCTCAAGGATATCCCTCTGTCACCATGGAGAGGAAGCATGAAGAGCTTCTCTCAAATCAGAGTCAAACAGAGCCCCCACAGTCAAACTCTAAGTTTGGTGTTGGGAGGCCACAACCAAACTCTAAGTTTGGTGTTGAACCCCTACATTCAAACTCTAAGTTTGGTGTTGGGAGGTTCCAACATTGCTCTGAGCATTTGTGAGGCTCCATGAGAGCCCTCTATCAAGCTACTGACATTAAAGAAGCGCTTGTTGGGAGGCAACCCAATGTTATATTTTACCTATTTTCCTTTGTTATTTTATGTTTTCTGTAGGTTGATGATCATGAGAAGTCACAAAAACAATTAAAAAAGCAAAAACAGAATGAAAACAGAAAGAAAAACAGCACACCCTGGAGGAAGATGTTGCTGGCGTTTAAACGCCAGTGAGGCTAGCAGTTGGGCGTTTAACGCCCAGTCTGGCACCATTCTGGGCGTTTAACGCCAGAAAGGGGCACCAGACTGGCGTTAAACGCCAGGAAAGGGCAAGAACCTGGCGTTAAATGCCAGAAATGGGCACCAGCCCGGCATTTAACGCCAGAATTGACTCAAAATGCATTTTTGCATGCCATTTGGTGTAGGGATGACTTTTCCTTGACACCTCAGGATCTGTGGACCCCACAGGATCCCCACCAACCCCACCACCCTCTTTCTTCTTCACCCATTCACCAATCACCTCAATACCTCTTCCCCAAAAAAAACTTTACCTATCAAATCCCATCTTTCTCTTCACCACTCACATCCATCCTTCATAAAACCCCACCTACCTCACCCTTCAAATTCAAACCACTTTCCCTCCCAAACCCACCCATACATGACCGAACCATGAGCCCCCCTCTCCTATATAAACCCTTCTTCACTCCTTCATTTTCACACAACCTAAACACCACTTCTCCCCCTCTTTGGCCGAACACAAAGCCATTCCCTTCTTCCTCATTTCTTCTTCTTCTACTCTCTTCTTTCTTCTTTTGCTCGAGGACGAGCAAACCTTTTAAGTTTGGTGTGGTAAAAGCATTGCTTTTTGTTTTTCCATAACCATTTATGGCATCCAAGGCCGGAGAAACCTCTAGAAAAAGGAAAGGGAAGGCAAAAGCTTCCACCTCCGAGTCATGGGAGATGGAGAGATTCATCTCAAGGGTGCATCAAGACCACTTCTATGAAGTTGTGGCCTTGAAGAAGGTGATCCCCGAGGTCCCTTTTTCACTCAAAAAGAGTGAATATCCGGAGATCCGACATGAGATCCGAAGAAGAGGTTGGGAAGTTCTTACCAACCCCATTCAACAAGTCGGAATCTTAATGGTTCAAGAGTTCTATGCCAATGCATGGATCACCAAGAGCCATGATCAAAGTGTGAACCCGAACCCAAAGAATTGGCTTACAATGGTTCGGGGGAAATACTTAGATTTTAGTCCGGAAAATGTGAGGTTGGCATTCAACTTGCCCATGATGCAAGGAGATGAACATCCTTACACAAGAAGGGCCAACTTTGATCAAAGGTTGGACTAAGTCCTCACTGACATTTGTGAAGAGGGCGCCCAATGGAAGAGAGATTCAAGAGGAAAACCGGTTCAACTAAGAAGGCATGACCTCAAGCCCGTGGCTAGAGGATGGTTGGAGTTTATCCAACGCTCAATCATTCCCACTAGCAACTGGTCCGAAGTTACTCTAGACCGGGCCATCATGATTCATAGCATCATGATTGGAGAAGAAGTAGAAGTTCATGAGGTTATAGCCCAAGAACTCTATAAGGTGGCGGACAAGTCCTCTACCTTGGCAAGGTTAGCCTTTCCTCATCTCATTTGTCACCTCTGCTATTCAGTTGGAGTTGACATAGAGGGAGACATCCCCATTGATGAGGACAAGCCCATTACTAAGAAGAGGATGGAGCAAACAAGAGACCCCACTCATCATGAGATCCCTGAGATTCCTCAAGGGATGCACTTTCCTCCACAAGACTATTGGGAGCAAATTAATACCTCCCTAGGAGAATTGAGTTCCAACATGGGACAACTAAGGGTGGAGCACCAAGAACATTCCATCCTCCTCCATGAAATTAGAGAAGATCAAAGAATCATGAGAGAGGAGCAACAAAGACAAGGAAGAGACATTGAGGAGCTCAAGCACTCCATAAGACCTTCAAGAGGAAGAACAAGCCGCCATCACTAAGGTGGACCCGTTCTTTAATCTCCTTGTTCTTTATTTTCCTGTTTTTCGAATTTTAGTGCTTATGTTTATCTATGTTTGTGTCTTGTGATCATTAGTGTCTATGCCTAAAATTTATGAATGTCCTATGAATCCATCACCTCTCTTAAATGAAAAATGTTCTTAATTGAAAAAGATAAGAATTGCATGAATTTTGAATTTTATAACAGTTTAATTATTTTGATGTGGTGGCAATACTTTTGTTTTCTGAATGTATGCTTAAACAGTGCATATGTCTTTTGAATTTGTGGTTCATGAATGTTGGCTCTTGAAAGAATGATGAAAAAGGAGACATGTTACTGAGGATCTGAAAAATCATTAAAATGATTCTTGAAGCAAGAAAAAGTAGTGATTAAAAAAAAACGAAAAAAAAAGAAGAAAGGGAAAAAGAAAGAAAAAGAAAGGAATAAAGTTGTGATCCAAGGCAAAAAGAGTGTGCTTAAGAACCCTGGACACCTCTAGTTGGGGACTTTAGCAAAGCTGAGTCACAATCTAAAAAGGTTCACCCAATTATGTGTCTGTGGCATGTATGTATCCGGTGGTAATACTGGAAGACAGAGTGCTTTGGGCCACAGCCAAGACTCAATAAGTAGCTGTGTTCAAGAATCATCATACTTAGCTAGGAGAATCAATAACACTATCTGGATTCTGAGTTCCTAAAGAAGCCAATCATTCTGAATTTCAAAGGATAGAGTGAGATGCCAAAACTATTCAGAGGCAAAAAGCTAAAAGCCCCGCTCATCTAATTAATATTGATCTTCATAGATGTTTTTGGAATTCATTGCATATTCTCTTCTTTTTATCTTATTTGATTTTCAGTTGCTTGAGGACAAGCAACAATTTAAGTTTGGTGTTGTGATGAGCGGATAATTTGTACGCTTTTTGGCATTGTTTTTAGTATGTTTTTAGTATGATTTAGTTAATTTTTAGTATATTTTTATTAGTTTTTAGTTAAAATTCACTTTTCTGGACTTTACTATGAGTTTGTGTGTTTTTCTGTGATTTCAGGTATTTTCTGGCTGAAATTGAGGGACCTGAGCAAAAATCTGATTCAGAGACTGAAAAGGACTGCATATGCTGTTGGATTCTGACCTCCCTGCACTCAAAGTGGATTTTCTGGAGCTACAGAAGCCCAATTGGCGCGCTCTCAACGACGTTGGAAAGTAGACATCCTGAGCTTTCCAGCAATATATAATAGTCCATACTTTGCCCAAGATTTGATGGCCCAAACCGGCGTTCAAAGTCACCCTCAGAATTCCCAGCGTTAAACGCCGGAACTGGCACCTAAGTGGGAGTTAAACGCCCAAACTGGCACAAAAGCTGGCGTTTAACTCCAAGAAGAGTCTCTACACGAAAATGCTTCATTGTTCAGCCCAAGCACACACCAAGTGGGCCCAGAAGTGGATTTTTATGTCATTTACTCATCTCTATACACCCTAGGCTACTAGTTCTCTATATATAGGACCTTTTACTACTGTATTTTCATCTTCTGATCTTTGGAATCATTTGATCTTTAGATCTTTTGATCACTTTGGGAGGCTGGCCATTCGGCCATGCCTAGACCTTGTTCTTATGTATTTTCAATGGTGGAGTTTCTACACACCATAGATTAAGGTGTGGAGCTCTGCTGTACCTCGAGTATTAATGCAATTACTATTGTTCTTCTATTCAATTCAGCTTGTTCTTGTTCCAAGATATCACTTGTTCTTCAACTTGATGAATGTGATGATCCGTGACACTCATCATCATTCTCACCTATGAACGTGTGACTGACAACCACCTCCGTTCTACCTTAGATTGAGTGAATATCTCTTGGATTCCTGATACACGATGCATGGTTGATCGCCTGACAACCGAGCGCTCGCCTGACAAACGAGCCAGCCATTCCGTGAGATCAGAGTCTTCGTGGTATAGGCAAGAACTGATGGCGGCATTCAAGAGAATCCGGAAGGTCTAACCTTGTCTGTGGTATTCTGAGTAGGATTCAATGATTGAATGACTGTGACGTGCTTCAAACTCCTGAGGGCGGGGCGTTAGTGACAGACGCAAAAGAATCATTGGATTCTATTCCGGCCTGATTGAGAACCGACAGATGGATAGCCGTGCCGTGATAGGGTGCGTTGAACATTTCCACTGAGAGGATGGGAGGTAGCCACTGACAACGGTGAAACCCTTACATAAGCTTGCCATGGAAAGGAGTAAGAAGGATTGGATGAAGACAGTAGGAAAGTAGAGAGACGGAAGGGACAAAGCATCTTCATACGCTTATCTGAAGCTCTCACCAATGATATACATAAGTATCTCTATCTTTATCTTTATGTTTCATTCATCATCTATACCCATTTGAGTCTGCCTGACTAAGATTTACAAGGTGACCATAGCTTGCTTCATACCAACAATCTCTGTGGGATCGACCTTTACTCGCGTAAGGTTTATTACTTGGACGACCCAGTACACTTGCTGGTTAGTTGTGCGAAGTTGTAGTGATCACAATTTCGTGCACCACCCAACATATATAAGGTTCATTTAATGAACCAATCAACAGAAACCACACTCAAACACACACACACCCAGCTAAAAGAGAAGGGGAAGAAGAGAACCCTTGAGCACTATTCATCATCATCATCTCAAGCTCATATCTTGAGCTACAGAGCTTCGATCACTGCACCGTTTGTGGCTACGCATTCCTTATGGAGAGCTCTACAAAACCCAAATAAGAAACTGGTAAGGAAAGCTCGAATCCCTCTCAGTTCTTCTCCTCAAAATTTTGAGTTTTAAGGTTTTGATTAAGTGAGAATTTATGATTTTTGGGTGTTTAGGTTCACTCTAATCCTTGCTTAGCATTGGGTTTTGGCTTCCAAAGCTATTGGGAAAGGTAAGAGCTCTTGAACCTTGGTGGGATTATGTTTATGTTGAGCCCTAGGTTGATTTGTGGTGATTTATATGTATATAGCTTGATTATTGTGTGTTTGGAGCTTGTTGGTGCTTATTGGAGTTACATTGGTGGTTGGATTATGGTTGAAAGCTCATTTGGTGCTCAATTTTGAGTTTTGAACATATTGGAAATTGGCCAAGATATGGTTTCGGGTCTATATAGTATATAATATTCATGGATACTTAGGCTAGTGACCTATTGGATAGGTTTGGATTTGAATGGTTGTTGAGTTGTTGAATGATGGTATGTGATAATTTATGATGAATTGATGATTGTTGAGTTTGATTATGATGATTGATAATGATATGATGAGGATGAATGATTTGTGAAGTTGATAAGTGAATTGTGTTGATATATGTGATATTGATGTTGATGAATTGGTAATGTAGTTGGAAAAATGTTAATGAGGTTTGATATAATGTGATATGTTGAGGTTGAGGTTGAGGATGAGGAAAGGTGAAGGAAAATGTGGTAAGCTTCGTGTAATATGACATAAAGGGTTGATTTTGATGAGAATTGGAGTTTGGATTGGGTTGGTTTGGATTTGGTTGTGTTTTACAAGAAATTGTGGGTTTTGGTAAAAGTTGGTTTTTGGTAAATTTTGTCTAATCATAACTTTTGGCTCAGTTTTTAAAATTGATTGAAATTTGTTTAGAATTAAAGTTCATTTAAAATCCTTTAAAACAATGTAAAGTTTGCAAAATTTGGAGTTTTTTAAAGGAAGTTATGATCATTCAAAGTTGGTGTTGAAAATCTGAAATTCTGCAAGGTTGCAGAATTTTGTGATTTCTGGTTTATGCGCACACACACCTGATGAGCGGATAATTTATACGCTTTTTGGCATTGTTTTTAGTATGTTCTTAGTATCTTTTAGTTAGTTTTTATTATATTTTTATTAGTTTTTAGTTAAAATTCACTTTTCTGGACTTTACTATGAGTTTGTGTGTTTTTCTATGATTTCAGGTATTTTCTGGCTGAAATTGAAGGTTCCGAGCAAAAATCTGATCCAGAGACTGAAAAGGACTGCAGATGCTGTTGGATTCTGACCTCCCTGCACTCGAAGTGGATTTTCTTGAGCTACAGAAGCCCAATTGGCGCGCTCTTAACGGCATTGGAAAGTAGACATCCTGGGCTTTCCAGCAATATATGATAGTCCATACTTTGCCCAAGATTTTATGGCCCAAACCGGCGTAGCAAATCAGCATCAGAAATTCCAGCGTTAAACGCCGGAACTGGCATAAAACTTGGAGTTAAACGCCCAAAATGGCATGAAAGCTGGCGTTTAACTCCAGAAAAGGTCTCTACACGAAATTACTTCATTGCTTAGCCCAAGCACACACCAAGTGGGCCCGGAAGTGGATTTTTCTGTCATTTACTCATTTCTGTAAACCTTAGGATACTAGTTTACTATTTATAGGATCTTTTGACATTGTATCCGTACCTTATGACCTCATGACATTTTTTACACGTTTCTTGTGTACCTTCCACGGCATGAGTCTGCCTGACTGAGATTTACAAGGTGACCATAGCCGTATGAAGATGCCTTCCCTTCTGTCTCTCTGCTTTCCTACTTCCTTCATCCAATCCTTCTTACTCCTTTCCATGGCAAGCTTGTGTAGGGTTTCACCGTTGTCAATGGCTACCTCCCATCCTCTCAGTGAAAATACGTCCCTGATACTCTGTCACAGCATAGGCTAATCATCTGTCGGTTCTCGGTCCGGCCGGAATAGAATCCAGTGATTCTTTTGCATCTGTCACTAACGCCCCGCCTTTTGGAGTTTGAAGCACGTCACAGTCATTCAATCATTGAATCCTACTCAGAATACCACAGACAAGGTTAGACCTTCCGGATTCTTTTGAATGCCGCCATCAGTTCTTGCCTATACCACGAAGACTCTGATCTCACGGAATGGCTGGCTCGTTTGTCAGGCGAGCACTCGGTTGTCAGGCGATCAACCATGCATCATGCAATCAGAAATCCAAGAGATAAACACTAGGGCCTCGAATGCTTGTAGAACAAGAATGGTTGTCAGTCACCTTGTTCATAGGTGAGAATGATGATGAGTGTCACGGATCATCACATTCATCAAGTTGAAGAACAAGTGATATCTTGGACAAAGAACAAGCGGAATTGAATAGAAGAACAATAGTAATTGCATTAATACTCGAGGTACAGCAGAGCTCCACACCTTAATCTATGGTGTGTAGAAACTCTACCGTTGAAAATACATAAGAACAAGGTCTAGGCATGGCCGTGAGGCCAGCCTCCCAATGATCTACACCTCTACGGAAATTTTAACCTGTGCGCACGCACAGGCCTGTGCGTCCACACACGCAGAGGTAGGCAGTCTGCTTGCAGCATTAGCACAGCTTATGCGTGCGCACACCAATGAGAAATTGCAACCTGTGCGTATGCACAACCCTATGCACTTGCACACGTTGGGAAGGCCAGTCTGTTGGAGGCGCTGGCACAGGTTGTGCGAGTGAACAGACATTAACAATTTTGACACCTGTGCGTACGCACACCTCTATGCGTACGCACATGCCCTGTTTCTCAAAATTTTACTTTGTTTTCAACTATTCTACATTCCCAACAAGCTTCTATAACACCATTTTAGGACTCTTGGGTTTAGTTTTGGACATTTAAAACATGGGAAAGAACTTAATGGATTTAGATGATATTATATGGGAAACTTAGAAAACGGAGGCCTAGGTTTCGGGTGTACTGAGGATGGCTCGATGGTATGTGATGAATGCTTGATATATGAGATTGGAATTGAGGAACGATTGAGTTCAGAATAAAAATGTGATTTGACAGTGGTTTAAATGAGTCGAGAACTCGAATGTGTGATGAGGAATCACTGATGTATTGAAAATATTTTCTGAAAAACCACTGCACTACAATTTTGTATTGAGATTATGAGACGTTATGCGCCCGGCAGGGATGGCGGTTGGATCCCGCCTGTCGAGGTAGCGGTGGCGGCATAAGGGCGATGGGTCATCCCGCTTACATTGAGATGTGAGGTCCATGGGAATCAACATGATTATCAAAATTGGCTGCTATCTACATACATCTCACAACTTGGTAACAAAAAGCATAAACAAAAAGAACTTAATAAGAATGAGAAGTTGCACTCAATCAAGTATGGGACATGCCTTGTTTTGGAAATCAAATGTTTCTTTCTCTAGGTTTAAATTGGGAGTTAAGGTTTCATTGAATGATAATAAAAAATACTACTTTTAGGAGAAAAATAATCAGAAAGCATATTTGAACTTAGCACATTGAGTAAGCTTATTAATTGAATATTTTTAGAACCCAAAACTTCACTTGATGAAATTAACAAAACGAAAGGTACCTGATGCCAGGGCATCTTAGGCTAGTTTTACTAGCCTTTTTCTTTGTTTTTGATAGTTTTTATGCACTTTCTTGAGTTATAAGTAAGCCATTTGGGTAGAAATACATGTATGTCTGTATTCATTCAACCATGAGTAATTTGATGCAATTTCATGAGGTTTTATTCTATGATTATTTATATGCTGAGATTAATAAGAAGCCTCATGATTTTAGCATAGCTTTGATGCAATTGTTGGTTGATAACAGATAAGGAAAGACATGGAGGAAGGTTGAAGAAAAGAGACTTGGAGAAGAGAAACAGAACATAAATTTGCTGATAGTCACGTTTGAGGAAGCGTTGGATATCCAACGTTAATCCCAACGTGGTGATGAAGAATTCAATTCTAGAGCTAAGGAAATTTTGAGCGACGCGTACGCGTGAAAAAAACAAAAATTGTTTTCCTCACGAAAGCGTGCATCACGCGCACGCATGGAATGGCAAAATGACCATTCACGCGTATGCGTGGATCACGCGTACGCGTCAAAAAATATGACGTTGGGGGTCCAAAATTAACTCAAATGTAGCCTCCAACATCCGCAATGCTCAGCCCAGAATTGAAATTGGAAAAAGTAGAATCGACGCGCACGGACCAATGCCGCATACGCGTGCATGAGAAAAAATCAATGCACGCTTAAGCGCACAGTACGCGCACGCGCAACAGTGCCAACGTTGGAAGGAACGTTGGAGGTCCAACGCTGAAGCCAACGTCACCCTTCCCTGGTTCAAATTGGAAAAATGGAATTCATGCATCCACGCGCAAGCACACAATGCGCGTATGCATGGATGAGCATTTTTGGCAGTGTGCGTGGAAGCGCATGGTACGCGTACACGTGGATCGGCGGACATTGGCCCTCCAACATTGGGTCAAACGCCAGTGACAGCTACAACTTCCCTTTTTGCTGGTTATTTTTACATGGCGTTTGAGTCAACGTTGACACTCAAATGTTGACTCAAACTTGAAGCACCAGCATCCAATTCTCACCCAGATCTCCTCTCAAGATCAAGAGCAATCAATTGAAGCCATCTTCGACCCAATCTCAGCAAGGCCAAAAGCCCAATTCAAGTATTAAAGATAAAATATAGAAAGTGTATAAATAGAAGTTAGTTTGATTTAGGAAGGAGATTTGGTCATTATTTTTAGTTTTACTTTTGGCTCATTTTTAGTTTTTCATCTTTGAATTTGGGGAGTTGGAATTAGATATGAGTTTACTTTTCATTGTTCTCTCTTCTACATTTCTTACTTTTCGTTTTGAATCTTGGATTGAGAATTGAAGGAATTCTGTTTCATTCTTGATCTGAGATTTATCTTTGTTTACTTTCTGCATAATTCAGTGAATTGAGATTTGGATCTAAGTTTCCTTTATTGCTTTCATTTACATTTCTCTGCAAGTTCATTTTCTATTGGATCAAGGAAGGAATTGAGATCTAGACATGTTTTCTAGTCTCATTGATCCCCTGAGATCCTCACTTGTTCTTTTAGATTTTGCAATTTAATCTTCTTGATGTTCTGATTCATATTCTAGTTCTCTGATTGATTGCACTTTGAGTTCTCTTGTTTAATTTGAAATTCCAGCCCCAATTCCTTTTACTCTTCCTGTAATTTTATATTTCTTGCACTTTAAGCTTCTACCATTTACATTTCTTGCGATCTAAGTTTCAGCCATTTACATTACTTGTTCTTTAAGATTCAGTTCTTTAATTCTCCTGCACTTTAATTTACAGTCAATCATCCCTCTCCCTTTTAAATTTCATGCAATTTAGCTTCTGTTGAATACAAATCACTCAAATCAACACTTGTTTGCTTGACTAAATCAACCACCTAACTAAAATTGCTCAAACCTTCAATCCCTGTGGGATCGACCTCACTCATGTGTGTTATTATTACTTGATGCGACCCGGTACACTTGCCGGTGAGTTTTGTGCTGGATCGGTTTTCACACATCAAGTTTTTGGCGCCGTTGCCGGGGATTGATTAGATTGACAATGATTAAGTAAGGTGGTGGTCTAGGTTAAGCATTTTTTTTCTTTATTTTTCTTTAATTTTTTTCCTAACACACTAACTGTTTGAATATTTGCTTAAGCTAACCATGATCCCACTCTAGCAATAGAGTGCATTATTACTGGTTTTTTGGCTTTGTGTGTGTTTTTTGTTGTCTTGGTTGTATGACAGAGGTAAGAAGAGAGACCTATACCTTATGTGAACAAGACGAAAGAACTCTCAGGAGGTTAAAAAGAGAGGCAAGAGGAAAAAGTGTTGTTGGTGAAGAAAATTCTGAGGAAGAGGATCAAAAGATGGAAGATAATCTACCTAATCCACCCGGGGGAGTGACCAACAACAATGGTCAACCACAGAGGAGAGTCTTGGCTTCCTACACATTTGCTAATCCAAGGCATTGTGAGAGTAGCATCCTTACTCCCAATGTCAATGCAAACAACTTTGAATTAAAGTCTCAACTCATCACTCTCATGCAAAATAATTGTTCCTATGGAGGAGGGCCACTTGAAGATCCAAACCAACACTTATCCACTTTTCTGAGGATTTTGTGATACTGTCAAAACCAATGGTGTGCATCCTGACATATACAAGTTGTTGCTATTTCCATTTTCCCTCAGAGACAAAGCTACTCAATGGTTGGAGTCATTTCCAAGAGATAGCATCAACACTTGAGAAGATCTACTGAACAAGTTCTTAGCCAAGTTCTATCCTCCTCAAAGGATCATTAGACTCAAAATAGAGGTCCAAACATTCACTCAGATGAATGGAGAGTCATTCTATAAGGCTTGAGAGAGATATAAGACTTTGATCAGAAAATGTCCACCAGACATGTTCAATGAATGGGATAAGCTTCAAAACTTCTATGAAGGACTAACTCTGAAGGCTCAAGAAGCACTAGATCACTCAGCAGGAGGCTCCTTACAATTGATGAAGACTGCAAAGGAGGCCCTAAACCTTATTGATATGGTGGCAAACAATCAATATTTCTTTGCTCATCAGAGACAATGCCAACCATCACAAAGAAAAGGAGTGCTAGAGTTGGAAGGAGTGGATTCTATCCTAGCTCAAAACAAGATGATGCAATAGCAAATTCAGCAATAATTTGAAGAAATGGCTAAGAGGATTGATAGCCTGCAAGTTGCATCAGTGAATGTCACAAGCTAACCATCAACTGGATGGGGATCGAATGAAGAGAACCAAGAGGATCAACAGCAGGAACAAGTTCAATATGTGCATGATGAGCGGATAATTTATACGCTTTTTGGCATTGTTTTTAGGTAGTTTTTAGCAAGTTCAAGCTACTTTTAGGGATGTTTTCATTAGTTTTTATGTTAAATTCACATTTCTGGACTTTACTATGAGTTTGTGTGTTTTTCTGTGATTTCAGGTAATTTCTGGCTGAAATTGAGGGACTTGAGCAAAACTCTAAAAAAGGCTGACAAAAGGACTGCTGATGTTGTTGGAATCTGACCTCCCTACACTCGAAATGGATTTTCTGGAGCTAAAGAACTCCAAATGGCGCGCTCTCAACGGCGTTGGAAAGTAGACATCCAGAGCTTTCCAGAAATATATAATAGTACATACTTTATTCGGAAATTGATGACGTAACTTGGCGTTGAACGCCAAGTACATGCTGCTGTCTGGAGTTAAACGCCAGAAAAACGTCTTGATCCGGAGTTGAACGCCCAAAACACGTCATAACTCGGAGTTCAACTCCAAGAGAAGCCTCAGCTCGTGGATTGATCAACCAAGTGGGCCCCGGAAGTGGATTTATGCATCAATTACTTACTCATGTAAACCCTAGGAGCTAGTTTATTATAAATAGAACATTTAACTATTGTATTAGACATCTTTTGACAGTTTAATCTCTTGACTGTTTAGCCTTTGATTATTCGGTCTCTTGATCACTCAGGGGGCTGGCCATTCGGCCATGCCTGAACCTTTTACTTATGTACTTTCAACGGTGGAGTTTCTGCACACCATAAATTAAGGGTGTGGAGCTCTGCTGTACCTCAAGTTTCAATACAATTACTATTACTTTTCATTCAATTCTCTCTTATTCTTATTCCAAGATATACGTTGCACAACACTTTGATGAATGTGATGATCCGTGACACTCATCATCATTCTCACCTATGAACGCGCGTGATTGACAACCACTTCCGTTCTACCTTAGGCCGAACGCATATCTCTTAGATTCCCCAACAGAATCTTCGTGGTATAAGCTAGATGGATGGCAGCATTCATGGGGATCCAGAAAGTCTAACCTTGTCTGTGGTATTCCGAGTAGGATCCTGGGAATCCGGAAAGTCTAACCTTATCTGTGGTATTCCGAGTAGGATTCCGGTATTGAATGACTGTGACGAGCTTCAAACTCCTGAAGGCTGGGCGTGATGACAAACGCAAAAGAATCAATGGATTCTATTCCAACCTGATTGAGAACCGACAGATGATTAGCCGTGCTGTGACAGAGCATTTGGACCATTTTCACTGAGAGGATGGGATGTAGCTATCAACCAAGGGTGATGCCTCCAGACGATTAGCCGTGCAGTGACAGCGCATAGGACCATTTTCCCGAGAGGATTGAAAGTAGCCATTGATGATAGTGATGCCCTACATACAGCTTGCCATGGAAAGGAGTAAGAAGGATTGAAGGAAGAGCGAGTAGTGAAGTAGAGTTTCAAGAGGAACACAGCATCTCCATACACCTATCTGAAATTCCCACTATTGATTTACATAAGTATTTCTATCCCTTTTTATTTTCTTATTAATTTTCGAAACCATAAACCAATTTAATCTGCCTAACTGAGATTTACAAGGTGACCATAGCTTGCTTCATACCAACAATCTCTGTGGGATCGACCCTTACTCACGTAAGGTATTACTTGGATGACCCAGTACACTTGCTGGTTAAGTAGAACGGAGTTGTGACCACACGTGCCAATTTCAAATTCCATAAAAGTACAAGGAGTACAACTTTAAGAATCACAATTTTGTCCACCAAGTTTTTGGCGCCGTTGCCGGGGATTGTTCGAGTGTGGACAACTAACGGTTCATCTTGTTGCTCAGATTAGGTAATTTTCTTTTCAAAAATCTTTTTCAAAATTTTTCTTTTATTTTTCGTTTTTCTAACTTTATTTTCGAAAAAAAATTAATAAAAATCCAAAAAAATTATAAAATCATAAAAATAAAAAATATTTTGTGTTTCTTGTTTGAGTCTTGAGTCAATTTTTAAGTTTGGTGTCAATTGCATGCTTTTAAAAATTTTTCTTGCATTTTTCGAAAATCCCATGCATTCATAGTGTTCTTCATGATCTTCAAGTTGTTCTTGATAAGTCCCCTTGTTTGATCTTGATGATTTCTTGTTTTGTGTTATTTGTTGTTTTTCATATGCATTTTTTATTTGTTAGAGTCCATGCATTAAAGATTTCTAAGTTTGGTGTCTTGCATGTTTTCTTTGCATCAAAAAATTTTTCAAAACTATGTTGTTGATGTTCATCATGATCTTCAAAGTGTTCTTGGTGTTCATCTTGACATTCATAGCATTCTTGCATGCATTCATTGTTTTGATCTAAAAATTTCATGCATTGAGTATTTTTGTTGTTTTTCTCTCTCATAATTAAAAATTCAAAAATAAAAAAAATATCTTTTCCTTATTTCCCTCCAAAATTTCGAAATTTTGGGATTGACTTGGTCAAAAATTTTCAAAATTAGTTGTTTCTTACATGTCAAGTCAAAATTTCAATTTTAAAAATCTTATCTTTTCAAAATCTTTTTTAAAAATCATATCTTTTTCATTTTTTTTCTATTTTTCAAAAATTTCAAAAATCTTTTTCAAATTATTTTTCAAAAATCTTTTTCTTATCTTTTATATCTAATTTTCGAAAATTAGCTAACAATTAATGTGATTGGTTCAAAAATTTGAAGTTTGTTATTTTCTTGTTAAGAAAGGTTCAATCTTTAAATTCTAGAATCTTATATTGTAGTTTCTTGTTAGTGAAGTCATTTTAAAAATTAAATCTTTTTCAAAATATCTTTTTCTTAAAACTTTTATCTTATCTTTTTATCTTATCCTTTTCAAAATTTTATATTTTTCAAAATTTGATTTCAAAATATCTTATCTAACTTCTTTTCTTCTTATCTTTTTAAAATTTAATTTCAATATCTTTTTCAATCAACTAACTAACTTTTTGTTTGTCTCTTATCTTTTTCAAAACCACCTAACTACTTTTCCCTCTTCAATTTTCGAAAATACCTCTTTCTTTTTCAAAAATTCTTTTTAATTAATTAATTATTTTAAATTTTAATTTTAATTACATTCTATCTCTAATTTTCGAAAATCACTAACTTTTTTTAAAATTATTTTCGAATTCTCTTCCTCTTTTCTTATCCTATTTAATTATTTAATTACTAACACTTCTCTTCACCTCTCTTCATCTAAAAATCCGAATTCTTCTTCACTCTTCCCCCCTCTCTTTTTCTACTAACACAAAGGAATCTCTACACTGTGACATAGAGGATTCCTCTTCTTTTCTTGTTTTCTTCTCTTTCATATGAGCAGGAACAGGGAAAAAGGCACTCTTGTTGAAATTGATCCAGAACCTGAAAGGACCTTGAAGAGAAAATTAAGAGAAGCCAAGTTACAACAATCCAGAAACAACCTTTCAGAAATTTTCGAACAAGAGAAGGAGATGGCAGCCGAAAATAATAATAATGCAAGGAGAATGCTTGGTGACTTCACAAAGCCAACGTCCAAGTTTGATGGAAGAAGCATCTCCATTCCTGCCATTGGAGCCAACAACTTTGAGCTGAAACCTCAGCTAGTTGCCTTAATGCAACAAAACTGCAAGTTTTATGGACTTCCATCTGAAGATCCTTATCAGTTTTTAACAGAGTTCTTGAAGATCTGTGAGACTGTAAAGACGAATGGAGTTGATCCTGAAGTCTACAGACTCATGCTTTTCCCTTTTGCTGTAAGAGACAGAGCTAGAATATGGTTGGATTCACAACCCAAGGATAGCCTGGACTCCTGGGATAAGCTGGTCACTGCCTTCTTGGATAAATTCTTTCCTCCTCAAAAGCTGAGCAAGCTAAGAGTGGATGTTCAAACCTTCAAACAAAAAGATGGTGAATCCCTCTATGAAGCTTGGGAAAGATACAAGCAGCTGACCAAAAGATGTCCATCTGACATGTTTTCAGAATGGACCATATTAGATATATTCTATTATGGTTTTTCTGAATTTTCGAAAATGTCATTGGACCATTTTGCAGGTGGATCTATTCACCTAAAGAAAACGCCTGAAGAGGCTCAAGAACTCATTGACATGGTTGCAAACAACCAATTCATGTACACTTCTGAGAGGAATTTCGTGAACAATGGGATACCTCAGAAGAAAGGAGTTCTTGAAATTGATACTCTGAATGCCATATTGGCTCAGAACAAAGTGTTGACTCAACAGGTTAACATGATCTCTCAAAATCTGAATGGATGGCAACATGCATCCAACAGTACTAGAGAAGCAGCTTCTGAAGAAGCTTATGATCCTGAGAACCCTGCCATGGCAGAGGTTAATTACATGGGTGAACCTTATGGAAACACCTATAACCCATCATGGAGAAATCATCCAAATTTCTCATGGAAGGATCAACAAAAGCCTCAACAAGGCTTTAAAGATGGTGGACGCAACAGGCTGAACAATAGCAAGCCATATCAATCATCTTCTCAGCAACAGACAGAGAATTCTGAACAAAACACTTCTAATTTAGCCAATGTAGTCTCTGATCTGTCAAAGGCCACTTTCAGTTTCATGAGTGAAACAAGATCCTCCATTAGAAATCTGGAGGCACAAGTGGGCCAGCTGAGTAAGAAAGTCATTGAAACTCCTCCCAGTATTCTCCCAAGCAATACAGAAGAGAATCCAAAAGGAGAGTGCAAAGCCATTGACATAGTCAATATGGCCGAATGCACAAGGGAGGAGGAGGACGAAAATCCTAGTGAGAAAGACCTCCTGGGACGTCCCTCAAGCAAGAAGGAGTTTCCTATTAAGGATCCAAAGGAATCTGAGGCTCATATAGAGACCATAGAGATTCCATTAAATCTCATTCTGCCATTCATGAGCTCTGAAGACTATTCTTCCTCTGAAGAGGATGAAGATGTGACTGGAGAGCAAATTGCTCAATATTTAGGAGCTATCATGAAGCTGAATGCTAAGTTATTTGGTAATGAGACTTGGGAAAGTGAACCTCCCTTGCTCATTAATGAACTGGATACTTGGATTCAGAAAATTCTACCTCAAAAGAAACAAGATCCTGGCAAGTTCTTAATACCTTGTACCATAGGCACCATGACCTTTGAAAAAACTCTGTGTGATCTGGGGTCAGGGATAAATCTTATGCCACTCTCTGTAATGGAGAAGCTGGGGATCATTGAGGTACAACCTGCCTTGTTCTCATTACAACTGGCAGACAAGTCATTGAGACAAGCTTATGGAATAGTAGAGGACGTGCTAGTAAAGGTTGAAGGCCTTTACATCCCTGCTGATTTCATAATCTTAGACACTAGGAAGAAAGAGGATAATTGCATTATCCTTGGAAGACCTTTCCTAGCCACAGCAGGAGCTGTGATAGATGTCAACAGAGGTGAATTAGTCCTTCAATTGAATGGGGACTACCTTGTGTTTAAGGCACATGGCCATCCCTCTGTGACAAAAGAGAGTAAGCATGAAGAGCTTCTCTCAGTTTAGAGTCAAGAAGAGCGCACACAGTCAAACTTTAAGTTTGGTGTTGTGAGGCCACAACCAAACTCTAAGTTTGGTGTTAAGACCCCATATCCAAACTCTAAGTTTGGTGTTGGCAACTATACAACATTGACCTGATCACCTTGTGGCTCCATGAGAGCCACTGTCAAGCTATTGACATTAAAGAAGCGCTTGTTAGGAGGCAACCCAATTTTATTTATCTAATTTTATTTTATTCTATTTTATTGTTATTTTGTGTTTTATTAGGTACATGATCATGAGGAGTCACAAAAAAAATCATAAAAATTAAAAACAGAACCAAAAACAGCAAAAGAAAAAATTTACACCCTGGAGGACGCACAGGCTGGCGTTCAACGCCAGAACAGAGCATCATTCTGGCGCTGAACGCCAGAAACAAGCAACATTCTGGCGCTGAACGCTAGGAATGTGCCCAGAAAAGAAAAGCTGGCACTGAACGCCAGTAACAAGCATGAAACTGGCGTTCAACGCCAGAAACATGCTTTACATGGGCGTTGAACGCCCAGAATGTGCACCAATGGGCGTTTAAACGCCAGAATGGTGTGCAAAGGCATTTTACATGCCTATTTGGTGCAGGGATGGAATTCCTTGACACCTCAGGACCTGTGGACCCCACAGGATCACTTCAGGATCTGTGGACCCCTCAGGATCCCCACCTACCATATTCCCACCTTACCTCCTAATCCTAGTTTTTGTGATTACTCTTCCCCATGTCACACTTCCCAACACCCTTCACCAATCACCTCAATTCCTCTTTCCAATCACCCCCCTCACCACTCACATCCATCCACTCTTCCCCATAAACCCCACCTACCTTCAAAAATTCAAAAATATTTTCCCACCCATTCCCACCCTACATGGCCGAATACACACTACCCCCTCTCCCTATAAATACCCTTCCATTCTACTTCATTTTCACACAACACAAACCCCTCTTCTCCCACTTAGCCGAACCCACCTCTCTTCCTCTCTACCATATTTTCTTCTTCTTCTTCTTCTCTTCTTTCTTCTCTTGCTCGAGGGCGAGCAATATTTTAAGTTTGGTGTGGTAAAAGCATAAGCTTTTTGTTTTTCCATTACCATCAATGGCACCTAAGGCTGGAGTATCCTCTAGAAAAGGAAAAGGGAAGACAAAAGCTTCCGCCTCCGAGTCATGGGAGATGGAAAGATTCATCTCCAAGAGCCATCAAGACCACTTCTATGATGTTGTGGCAAAGAAGAAGGTGATCCCTGATGAGCGGATAATTTATACGCTTTTGGGCATTGTTTTTAGGTAGTTTTTAGTAAGTTTAAGCTACTTTTAGGGATGTTTTCATTAGTTTTTATGTTAAATTCACATTTCTGGACTTTACTATGAGTTTGTGTATTTTTCTGTGATTTCAGGTAAATTCTGACTGAAATTGAGGGATTTGAGCAAAACTCTGAAAAAGGCTGACAAAAGGAGTGCTGATGCTGTTGGAATCTGACCTCCCTGCACTCGAAATGGATTTTCTGGAGCTACAAAACTCTAATTGGCGTGATCTTAACGGCGTTGGAATGTAGACATCAGGGGCTTTCCAGCAATATATAATAGTACATACTTTATTCGGAAATTGACGACGTAACTTGGCGTTGAACGCCAAGTTCATGCTGCTGTCTGGAGTTAAACGCCAGAAAAACGTCATGATCCGGAGTTGAACGCCCAAAACACGTCATAACTCGGAGTTCAACTCCAAGAGAAGCCTCAGCTTGTGGATTAATCAAGCTCAGCCCAAACATACACCAAGTGGGCCCCGGAAGTGGATTTATGCATCAAATACTTAATCATGTAAACCCTAGGAGCTAGTTTATTATAAATAGAACATTTAACTAATGTATTTGACATCTTGGGGGACGATTAGTTCTCAGATCATGGGGGCTGGCCATTCGGCCATGCCTAAACCTTTTACTTATGTATTTTCAACGGTGGAGTTTCTGCACACCATAGATTAAGGGTGTGGAGCTCTGCTGTACCTCAAGTATTAATGCAATTCTATTTTATTCCATTCAATTCTATCTTATTCTTATTCCAAGATATTCATTCGTACACAAGAACATGATGAATGTGATGATTATGTGACGCTCATTATCATTCTCACTTATGAACACGTGTGATTGACAACCACTTCCGTTCTACATGCAACAGAGCTTGAATGTGTATCTCTTAGATTCCCCAACAGAATCTTCGTGGTATAAGCTAGATAGATGGCGGCATTTATGAGGATCCGGAAAGTCTCACCTTGTCTGTGGTATTCCGAGTAGGATCCTGGGAATCCGGAAAGTCTAACCTTGTCTGTGGTATTCCGAGTAGGATTCCGGTAATGAATGACTGTGACGTGCTTCAGACTCACAAGTGCTGGGCGTTAGTGACAGACGCAAAAGAATCAAGGGATTCTATTCCAGTAGGCGCGGGAACCAACCAGTGATTAGCCGTGCTGTGACAGAGCGCGTGAGCGTAGTTTTCACTGCGAGGATGGGATGTAGCCTTCGGCCAGGTGATGCCTCTAGACGATTAGCCATGCGAGTGACAGCCGCAGAGGACCATTTTCCCGAGAGGATTGAAAGTAGCCATCGTCGAACGGTGAACCCCTATACACAGCTTGCCATGGAAGGGAGTAAGAAGGATTGAGTTGAAGCAGTAGGAAAGTAGGCGTCCTTGAGCCATACAGTCTCTCCATTCGCTTA
This sequence comes from Arachis stenosperma, assembly GCF_014773155.1. Taxonomy (NCBI): domain Eukaryota; kingdom Viridiplantae; phylum Streptophyta; class Magnoliopsida; order Fabales; family Fabaceae; genus Arachis; species Arachis stenosperma. The sequence continues at coordinate 40,450,883 of NC_080383.1, read as the reverse complement.
TCTGAAATTCCCACCAATGAATCTGCATAAGTATTCTATCCCTTTTATTATTTCTTCTTTTTATATAATTTTCGAAACCATAAACAATTTTAATCTGCCTAACTGAGATTTACAAGGTGACCATAGCTTGCTTCACACCAACAATCTCTGTGGGATCGACCCTTACTCGCGTAAGGTTTATTACTTGGACGACCCAGTACACTTGCTGGTTAGTTGAACGGAGTTGTGAAAACAACCGATGCCATAATAATGATTTCATACAAGTACAAAAGAACATGGATCACAATTTCGTCCACCAAGTTTTTGGCGCCGTTGCCGGGGATTGTTCGAGTATGGACAACTGACGGTTCATCTTGTTGCTCAGAATAGGTAATTTTCTTTTCAAAAATCTTTTTCAAAATTTTTCTTTTATTTTTCGTTTTTCCCAAAAATATTTTCGAAAAAATTAATAAAAATCCAAAAAAAAAATTATAAAATCATAAAAATAAAAAATATTTTGTGTTTCTTGTTTGAGTCTTGAGTCAATTTTTAAGTTTGGTGTCAATTGCATGCTTTAAAAAAATTTTTCTTGCATTTTTCGAAAATCCCATGCATTCATAGTGTTCTTCATGATCTTCAAGTTGTTCTTGATAAGTCCTCTTGTTTGATCTTGATGATTTCTTGTTTTGTGTTGTTTGTTGTTTTTCATATGCATTTTTTGTTTGTTAGAGTCCATGCATTAAAGATTTCTAAGTTTGGTGTCTTGCATGTTTTCTTTGCATCAAAAAAATTTTTCAAAAATATGTTCTTGATGTTCATCATGATCTTCAAAGTGTTCTTGGTGTTCATCTTGACATTCATAGCATTCTTGCATGCATTCATTGTTTTGATCTAAAAATTTCATGCATTGAGTATTTTTGTTGTTTTTCTCTCTCATAATTAAAAATTCAAAAATAAAGAAAATATCTTTTCCTTATTTTCCTCCAAATTTTCAAAATTTTGGGTTGACTTGGTCAAAAATTTTTAAAATTAGTTGTTTCTTACAAGTCAAGTCAAAATTTCAAATTTTAAAAATCTTATCTTTTCAAAATCTCTTTCAAAAATCATATCTTTTTTCATTTTTTTTATCTGTCGAAAATTTCAAAAATATTTTTCAAATTATTTTCAAAATCTTTTTCTTATCTTTTATATCTAATTTTTGAAAATAGCTAACAATTAATGTGATTGGTTCAAAAATTTGAAGTTTGTTACTTTCTTGTTAAGAAAGGTTCAATCTTTAAATTCTAGAATCTTATCTTGTAGTTTCTTGTTAGTTAAGTCATTTCAAAAATTAAATCTTTTTCAAAATATCTTTTTATCTTTTTTATCTTATCTTTTTATCTTATCCTTCTTAAAATTTCATCTTTTTCAACATTTGATTTCAAAATATCTTATCTAACTTCTTATCTTTTTATCTTTTTCAAATTTGATTTCAAATCTTTTTCAATCAACTAACTAACTTTTTGTTTGTTTCTTATCTTTTTCAAAACCACCTAACTACTTCTCCCTCTTCTATTTTTCGAAAAATATCTCTTTCTTTTTCAAAAAAAAAATTCTTTTTAATTAATTAATTATTTCAAATTTTAAATTCAATTACATTTATCTCTAATTTTCGAAAATCACTAACCCTTTTTAAAATTATTTTTGAAATTCCCTTCTCTTTTCTTCTTCTATTTAATTATTTAATTACTAACACTTCTCCCCACCTCTTTTCATCCAAAAATCCGAATCTCCCTCTCCATTCTTCTACCCCTTCTTTTTCTACTAACATAAAGGAATCTCTATACTGTGACATAGAGGATTCCTCTTCTTTTCTTGTTTTCTTCTCTTTCGTATGAGCAGGAACAAGGATAAAAGCACTCTTGTTGAAATTGATCCAAAACCTGAAAGGACTCTGAAGAGAAAATTAAGAGAAGCTAAATTACAACAATCCAGAAACAACCTTTCAGAAATTTTCGAACAAGAGAAGGAGATGGCAGCCGAAAATAATAATAATGCAAGGAGAATGCTTGGTGACTTCACAAAGCCAACGTCCAAGTTTGATGGAAGAAGCATCTCCATTCCTGCCATTGGAGCCAATAACTTTGAGCTGAAACCTCAGCTAGTTGCATTAATGCAACAAAACTGCAAGTTTTATGGACTTCCATCTGAAGATCCTTATCAGTTTTTAACTGAGTTCTTGCAGATCTGTGAGACTGTAAAGAAGAATGGAGTTGATCCTGAAGTCTACAGACTCATGCTTTTCCCTTTTGCTGTGAGAGACAGAGCTAGAATATGGTTGGATTCACAACCCAAGGATAGCCTGGACTCATGGGATAAGCTGGTCACTGCCTTCCTGGATAAATTCTTTCCTCCTCAAAAGCTGAGCAAGCTGAGAGTGGATGTTCAAACCTTCAAACAAAAAGATGGTGAATCCCTCTATGAAGCTTGGGAAAGATACAAGCAGCTGACCAAAAGATGTCCATCTGACATGTTTTCAGAATGGACCATATTAGATATATTCTATTATGGTCTCTCTGAATTTTCGAAAATGTCATTGGACCATTCTGCAGGTGGATCTATTCACCTGAAGAAAACGCCTGAAGAGGCTCAAGAACTCATTGACATGGTTGCAAATAACCAGTTCATGTACACTTCTGAGAGGAATTCCGTGAACAATGGATACCTCAGAAGAAAGGAGTTCTTGAAATTGATACTCTGAATGCCATATTGGCTCAGAACAAAGTGTTGACTCAACAGGTCAACATAATCTCTCAAATCTGAATGGATGGCAACATGCATCCAACAGAACTAGAGGCAGCTTCTGAAGAAGCTTATGATCTTGAGAACCCTGCCATGCCATGGCAGAGGTTAATTACAGGGTGAATCTTATGGAAACACCTATAACTCATCATGGAGAAATCTCATGGAAGGATCAACAAAACCTCAACAGGTTTTAACAATGGTGGAGCAATAGGCTGGGCAATAGCAAGCCATATCCATCATCTTCTCAGCAACAGACAGAGAATTCTGAACAAAACACTTCTAATTTAGCCAATGTAGTCTCTGATCTGTCAAAAGCCACTTTCAGTTTTATGAGTGAAACAAGATCCTCCATTAGAAATCTGGAGGCACAAGTGGGCCAGCTGAGTAGGAAAGTCATTGAAACTCCTCCCAGTACTCTCCCAAGCAATACAGAAGAGAATCCAAAAGGAGAGTGCAAAGCCATTGACATAGTCAATATGGCCGAATGCACAAAGGAGGAGGAGGACGAAAATCCTAGTGAGAAAGACCTCCTGGGACATCCCTCAAGCAAGAAGGAGTTTCCTATTAAGGATTCAGAGGAATCTGAGGCTCATACAGAGACCATAGAGATTCCATTGAATCTCCTTCTGCCATTCATGAGCTCTGAAGACTATTCATCCTCTGAAGAGGATGAAGATGTAACTGGAGAGCAAGTTGCTCAATATTTAGGAGCTATCATGAAGCTGAATGCCAAATTGTTTGGTAATGAGACTTGGGAAAGTGAACCTCCCTTGCTCATTAATGAATTGGATACTTGGATTCAGAAAATTCTACCTCAAAAGAAACAAGATCCTGGCAAGTTCTTAATACCTTGTACCATAGGCACCATGATCTTTGAAAAAGCTCTGTGTGATCTGGGGTCAGGGATAAATCTAATGCCACTCTGTAATGGAGAAGCTGGGGATCATTGAGGTACAACCTGCCTTGTTCTCATTACAACTGGCAGACAAGTCATTGAGACAAGCTATGGAATAGTAGGATGTGCTAGTAAAGGTTGAAGGCCTTTACATCCCTGCTGATTTCATAATCTTAGACACTAGGAAGGAAGAGGATGATTGCATCATCCTTGGAAGACCTTTCCTAGCCATAGCAGGAGCTGTGATAGATGTCAACAGAGGTGAGTTAGTCCTTCAATTGAATGGGGACTACCTTGTGTTTAAGGCACATGGCCATTCCTCTGTGACAGAAGAGAGTAAGCATGAAGAGCTTCTCTCAGTTCAGAGTCAAGAAGCCCCCACAGTCAAACTCTAAGTTTGGTGTTGTGAGGCCACAACTAAACTCTAAGTTTGGTGTTAAGATTCCATATCCAAACTCTAAGTTTGGTGTGGACAACTATACAACATTGACCTGATCACCTTGTGGCTCCATGAGAGCCACTGTCAAGCTATTGACATTAAAGAAGCGCTTGTTGGGAGGCAACCCAATTTTATTTATCTAATTTTATGTTATTCTATTTTATTGTTATTTTGTGTTTATTAGGTACATGATCATGAGGATCACGAAAAATCATAAAAATAAAACAGAATCAAAACAGCAAAGAAAAAAATTTCACCCTGGAGGACGCACGGGCTGGCGTTCAACGCCAGTAAGATGCATCTGGTTGGCGTTCAACGCCAGAACAGAGCACCATTCTGGTGCTGAACGCCAGAAACAAGCAACATCCTGGCGCTGAAAGCCAGGAATGTGCCCAGAGAGGAAAACTGGCGCTGAACGCCAGTAACAAGCATGAAACTGGCGTTCAACGCCAGAAACATGCTTTACATGGGCGTTGAACGCCCAGAATGTGCACCAATGGGCGTTTAAACGCCAGAATGATGCACGAAGGCATTTTACATGCCTATTTGGTGCAGGGATGGAATTCCTTGACACCTCAGGATCTGTGGACCCCACAGGATCACCACCTAACATATTCCCACCTTACCTTTTAATCCTAATCCACTCTCCTACTCTCCTAATCCAAATTCACTATCCCCATGTCACACTTCCCAACACCTTTCACCAATCACCTCAATTCCTCTTCCCAATTACCCCATTCACCACTCACATCCATCCACTCTTCCCATAAACCCCACCTACCTTCAAAAAATTCAAACCAATTTCCTCCCATTCCCACCCAAATGGCCGAACATACCTCCCCCCTTTCCCTATAAATACCCTTCCATTCTACTTCATTTCACACAACACAACCCCTCCTTCTTCACCTAAGCCGAACCTACCTCTCTCCCTCTCTACCATATTTTCTTCTTCTTCTTCTTCTCTTCTTTCTTTTATTGCTCGAGGGCGAGCAATATTTTAAGTTTGGTGTGGTAAAAGCATAAGCTTTTTTGTTTTTCCATTACCAATGGCACCTAAGGCCGGAGTATCCTCTAGAAAAGGAAAAGGGAAGACAAAAGCTTCCACCTCCGAGTCATGGGAGATGGAAAGATTCATCTCCAAGAGCCATCAAGACCACTTCTATGATGTTGTGGCAAAGAAGAAAGTGATCCCTGAGGTCCCTTTCAAGCTCAAGAAAAATGAGTATCCGGAGATCCGACATGAAGTCCGAAGAAGAGGTTGGGAAGTCTTAACCAACCCCATGCAACAAGTCAGAATCTTAATAGTTCAAGAGTTCTATGCCAATGCATGGATCACTAGGAACCATGATCAAGGTATGAACCCGAGTCCAAAGAATTATCTCACAATGGTTCGGGGGAAATACTTGGATTTCAGTCCGGAAAATGTAAGGTTGGCGTTTCACTTGCCCATGATGCAAGGAGATGAACGCCCCTACACTAGAAAGGTCAACTTTGATCAAAGGTTGGACCAAGTCCTTATGGACATTTGTGTCGAAGGAGCTCAATGGAAGAGAGACTCCAAAGGCAAGCCAGTCCAACTAAGAAGACTGGACCTCAAGCCTATAGCTAGAGGATGGTTGGATTCATTCAACGCTCCATCATTCCTACTAGCAACCGATTGAAGTTACTGTGGATCGGGCCATCATGATTCATGGCATCATGATTGGAGAGGAAGTAGAAGTTCATGAGGTCATCTCCAATGAAATCTACAAAATAGCCGACAAGCCCTCACCTATGGCACGGCTAGCTTTTCCTCACCTTATTTGCCATCTATGTTACTCAGCTGGAGTCATCATAGAAGGAGACATCTTCATTGAAGAAGATAAGCCCATCACCAAGAAGAGGATGGAGCAAGCAAGAGAGACCCCTCACGGTTCTCAAGAGATGCATGAGGAAGCTCATCATCAAGAAATCCCTGAGATGCCTCAAGGGATGCACTTTCCTCCAAACAACTATTGGGAGCAACTCAACACTTCTTTAGAAGGTTTGAGCCACAATGTGGAACAATAAGGGTGGAACATCATGAGCACTCCATCATTCTCCAAGAAATAAGAGAAGATCAAAGCAATGAGGGAGGAGCAACAAAGGCAAGGAAGGGACATAGAAGAGCTTAAGGACATTGTTGGACCTTCAAGAAGAAGACGCCACTAGAGGTGGATTCATTCCTTGTTCTTTATTTCTTTCTGTTTTTTCGGTTTTTTAATATTGTGTTTATCTATGTTTTGTGTCTTTATTTCATGATCATTAGTATGTAACATGCCTAAAGCTATGAATAAATTCCATTAATCCTTCACCTCTCTTAAAGAAAAATGTTTTAATTCAAAAGAACAAGAAGTACATGAATTTCGAATTTATCCTTGAATTTAATTTAATATATTGATGTGGTGACAATACTTTGTTTTCTGAATGAATGCTTGAACAGTGCATATTTTTGATCTTGTTGTTTATGAATGTTAAAATTGAAAGAATGATGAACAAAGAGAAATGTTATTGATGATCTGAAAAATCATGAAATTGATTCTTGAAGCAAGAAAAAGCAGTAAAGAAGCAAAAGCTTGAAAAAAAATGGCGAAAAAAAAAGAGAAGGAGCAGTAGAAAAAGCCAATAGCCCTTAAAACCAAAAGGCAAGGGTAAAAAGGATCCAAGGCTTTGAGCATCAATGGATAGGAGGGCCCAAGGAAAATAAATCCAGGCCTAAGCGGCTAAATCAAGCTGTCCCTAACCATGTGCTTGTGTCATGAAGGTCCAAGTGAAAAGCTTGAGACTGAGTGGTTAAAGTCGTGATCCAAAGCAAAAGAGTGTGCTTAAGAGCTCTGGACACCACTAACTGGGGACTCTAGCAAAGCTGAGTCACAATCTGAAAAGGTTCACCCAGTTATGTGTCTGTGGCATTTATGTATCCGGTGGTAATACTGGAAAAC